>NC_090734.1:38175472-38180472 GCF_036898095.1 Palaemon carinicauda
AAGACAAGGAATATATGAATCTTATGTAAGAACACTTTAAGATATCTATAGAGGAAGTACAGCAATCCTAAACTATATAAAGCTAGTGAGAAAATTCCAATTGTGAAAGGAGTTAGGCAGGGAGAACCCTCTTTTTAAGAATTCAGATTTGGTAAATGTAGGTATCAATGTTAATTTAGAATATCTCAACAATTTAAGATTTGCAGATGACATAGTTCTGTCCTGTCAATCATGGGAGGAATTACGAAAGATGATAGGCTTGATTAGGGAAAGCGGAAAATGTTGGAATGAAAATTAATATTGGTAAAACTAAGACAATGTCCAATGAAAATGCAGAGAAACATTAAATAATAGGCTGCATGAAAATTTCACCCATGAAAATTCCACCAACTCCAGTTTCACCCAGAAAACTTCACCCAAAGAAAATTCCACCCAAAGAAAATTGCACCCAGAGAAAGTTTCACTTTGAGAAAATACCACTCTAAGATAATTCCGCCCATAGAAAGTTGCACTCAAGGAAAATTTCACTCAATATTATCTAAAGTATCAAAATACGAAGTATCAGAAGATTGCCAAAAGAAGGGTTAACAAGCAAACAGCAATCAAACATATTTTTTTTATTCATAAAGAAAAATTTATTAGTTATATACCTATGTTTCGCACAGAATATATATTTAAAAAAATTCATCTCCAATGAGAAAGATTATATGAAAAACAGTAAGAGGAATATATCGGGCATCGAAACTTTCAACAAGGGTTTCAAATCTGTCATTGATATTAAAGTTATAACATTAGCTCAAAAAAGTATATATTTAAGAAATTGGATATCCAATAAAAATAGTTATTATTATTAAAATAAGAGAAAATATGAAATTTGATGAAGGTTATATGCAACACTTCCTAGAAGCTTCAAATTATCATTGACATAGAAACATTCGACAAGATGTCTAAGTCTGGCATTATTATTTTTGCATTTATTTCTTTAATTGTTGTGCTCCCCTCGAGTAATGTGAATCATTTTTGTTTGAATCAGGCTTTCCTCCTTTCGCAATGTGGCACAAAGTTTCCAGAGATTTGAGCGCATGCTTGCTAACGACGATCGTAGAGCACAATGGAAAACTTCAGCTCCATTATTGGACCGTGGTATATTTTGCAAGAGTTGTTTATGTACATTCCAGATACCTATTGAGGAAAGGGGCTCTTCTCTTTTGCGGTTGGTTCCTCTTCCTAGGTACACGCAAATATTGGTGCTTTCAAAGAAACCAATAAACCCATCTGGTATAGCATTATCGTCCGAAAGCAATTCAAATGCAGCGATGACTTCGGATGGTGGAAGAAGTGCCAGAGCATTAAAGCATTCAATTTCAAGAGCAAACTGTGGGTCCTTATTATACTGAGTTTTTCTGCCAATGTCACATATCTTTCCCTAGCAAGATTGGCCAAAGTGAAACAAACAACCACGTATAGAATTGTTAGGAAAAACAGTTAAAAGAGCGTTATGGAATCCTTTTTCAAAGTCGGCTAAGCAATTCGAATGACAAATATTTGGACGCAACAGAAGAAGTGCTCCAAAAATCTCTTGTAAGTTTCTACTCTTTTATCCTGCATTGGAGAAAAGACATGGGGGAGAAATGTATTTCGAACAATGATAGGCACTGTGAAGAGTTGAGTCCAAAGCTGTGGAAATGATTTGAATGTCACGTAACATGACCAAGTTCTATTTTCTAATTACTCATTCAGACCAAAATCTGTTGCAAAAATAAGATATTGATAAAAAAAGGTATGTACTCAAAAAGAGACTATAAGTGTTTTCTAAGGACATTACACTGAAATTAAAATATTGTAAACTAAAATTTTGCATTATAAAACTTGTGAAAAGGGCTT
This sequence comes from Palaemon carinicauda, assembly GCF_036898095.1. Taxonomy (NCBI): domain Eukaryota; kingdom Metazoa; phylum Arthropoda; class Malacostraca; order Decapoda; family Palaemonidae; genus Palaemon; species Palaemon carinicauda. Next base: position 38,177,357 of record NC_090734.1, read on the forward strand.
ATTTTTTCATATATGATGTGAAATAGACAAAATATGTTCATGTTCGTTGATGTAAACATAAAAAACTATAATTCTTAAATATCGATGTGTTCTGGAACGAGAATTCTAGATACTCGCTTGAAGGCAGAGAGAAGATTTGAGAGTAAGCCCTAGCTCTCCATCCTTTTGCGTATTTCTAGTCTTAGGAGCGTCTAGTGCGTCAGGAACATTCCGGAGTATTGGTCCCTCGTACATAAAGGACAGGTGATGAGCGAGTGGAGAGAGCCCTGGCCAACCCCTACTAGTGAGAGGATAGATTTAAACTACATCCACTGAGACCTGGAATTTGTCATTGGACTTGCAAACATTTATCACAAATATGTGAGGAAGTTAGAAAATTCATCTATTCAACATCAGAAGCTATGTTACTTCACATCAACTTTTTATATTGGAAACTAAGCATCATTATCTGTCCCTCAATGCATAAAAGCTTGTGAAGTCAACTGAGGACCAACTTCTTTGTAAGAAAGAATATATACTGTGTATCATTAATTTGTTTTTGATGCGTCATGAGTATTTGGGGGCTCCTGTATAATAGTGTAAATACTTATGTTAAATCTTGAATATAGTTATATTTTATGTAAGCTAGCTATCATTTTCCTTTCCTATCGTTTGTTAAACATTTTGAGTAGATTTGTATAATTTACGTCGTGCACGATACCTGATTGTAACAGATAATTATCGAATGGTGAGCATTTGGTAAAGAACATCTGATTATGAGAACTGAAATGGAAATTTCCCTCTAAAAAATAGAATTTAATCATATGGTCCTAGCAGTATTAAGTTAGGCATAAGAAACATACATACTAACAAAAGCCTTAGAACTTAATACTATTACAACTGAGAGAGGTATGTAAGGAGTAATGAATTACACTAAGAGACGGAAAAATAGACACATGGATAGCAGAGAAAATTGAAGAAGAGGATATTTTAACATGTAAGATGAAGAAATCAAAAAGGGTAGGGAATACGATGGAGATTGACGACAATAAATATACATTAAAAATAGTGTAAAGAGTCCTTGAAGATTGTAAAAGAAGCCAGCAAAGGAAGGGAAGTAGATGGATTGACGAACTAAGAAAGTTTGTGGCTGTAGACTGGAAAAATAAGAACATAAACCAATGCATTGTATTAGTAATAACATATTATATATATATATATATATATATATATATATATATATATATATATATATATATATATATATATATATATATATATATATATATATATATATATACTGTATATATACATATACATATATATATATATATATATATATATATATATATATATATATACATATATTTATATATATATATGTATATATATATATATATATATATATATATATATATATATATATATATATATATATATATACATATACATATATGTATAAATATATATATATATATATATATATATATATATATATATATATATATATATATATATATATATATATATATATATATATATATATATATATATATATATATTAATAACACATGAGATTGGGCTCAACATAAATAGAAGAAAGACACGTGATGAGATCCGAATATACAATGGAAAATAGAAAATCATTCAAGAGAAAAACTATTAATGAAGTAATTTCATTTAATTATTTATGAACTATGATCTCTAATACAGGGTCTTTAGAAAAGGAGTTTATGGAAGATTTAAAAAAAAATTGAAACATACAATGGCTAGGTGAGGTAAATTTGGAAAACAAATCGCCTGAAATTACCTGAAAATATTAGGCTATATCAGGGGATGCTGTAGGGTTTCTTGCGCCCTAGTCTAATATTTTAGTTTGCGCCTCCAGGCCCACCAGCTAGGAGTTGTGGGATGAGCAGTAGCCAGAAGCTCCCAATTGGGTGATATTTCTGGATAGTTTAATTGTAAATCCAGCTACCAAATATTAAGTTGAAATGCATTATGTGCACACACACACACACACACACACACACACACATATATATATATATATATATATATATATATATATATATATATATATATATATATATATATATATATATTAAATCTAGGTTAAAATTTACAACAATTCCATCATTATTTTTGAATATATAACCATTGCAAGGGCAATTTTGATGCCTATAAAGATATATTGGATTATTAATGAATTCATAACATTATATTGAAAATGGCATTAAATTGGGTAAAACAATGATTTTTGCTTATAATCTATTTTAAGAATTGTTATTTAATAAAGGAAATGTGCATCTGATAGTGAAGTTATGATTGAGTATATAACAAATTAACAATCAATTATACAAATATAAAAATTAATGTTTTGAGTTATTAGTTCTTCAAAACTTCAATCAGGGATAGGAAAATGTAAGTGGTGAAGGAAGCTGACTTATTTTCCTTCCATTTGAGTATATACTTAGCTGAAAAAGGGGGGAAAATATAAAATATGGCCTCTACAACATATTTTTTTCAATCATTAATAGAACAAATCTTAAGTAACTAAAATACCCTAACTAAACTATTAAAAAAAAAAAACTAGAATTCAATGTACTGAAAGAATTAGAAAACGTATAATATTAATCTCAGTTATTGAAGAGAATGAGATATTCTCTTCATAACTACGAAATGAATTATTAACAAAAGACAAGAAATCAAAGTAGTGAGAATAATTAATGATTCTGAAGTAAACATAAAGATAACTCAGAAACAATTGTTTAAGTTTTATATTACTAGGAACTGTTTACAATTACAACTTTCAATTATAATATAATTGTAACTTAATACTAAAATTTATCAATATCTGTCAATGGCAGATATGAGAAATTCAATTTCAGTGAGCACTGAGTCTTTCTACATTCTTGGCTACAACTACAGATAACTAAAAATGTGCTCTCCGTGCCTTTTTCTTGGCAAAATCAGTCACTAGATTTTTTAGATCACTTTTATGTACGATCTCGTTCTCAAGAGAGACCATAGTCTTTCTTCTGTCATTGTAAACCGCAAATACATCTTAATTAATCTTAATTTTAAGAAGCTCCTCTCACCGCTCGCCACAGTTACAGGCAAAGTTAGCAGAATGT
>NC_090734.1:38187972-38227972 GCF_036898095.1 Palaemon carinicauda
AGCAGCTCTTTTAATAAATTTATTCTTGGGAATTCCTCACATGAAGTCCCCCAGATGGCTGACCAAATTTCACCTTCATTTACTCAACGTCGATAAAACCCACCCTAGGCTTAGGGATTTTCTTAAGCAAGGCACCTGCCCAATTAGGAGAACAAATCACCATCTCTATCAATGCGTGGTAGTTTTGACATTTGAGAAAACCATCAATGCAAAAGCAACATCTAGACTTACAAGAATCACTGCTTTTACCAATGATGCATCTCTGCATCACAGAAGGATGGTTCACAAAGCAATTCAAGCCTATTGTATCTGTCGATTTCAGGAAATTACTGGACTCTTCAGTATGGAAGGTGTGATTTCAGAATTACATCCTTAGCAAATAAGGCAAGATAAAGAACATTCACAGTAGGTGAAAACACAAATACTCAACACGTATATCCTATTTGTAAACAACAATGCATTTTATATGATGTGCAATAGAAGAACTGTTAAATGTGCCATTGTTGAAGTCCACCAGTCTCCCCCACTGTACCTGTACACGGTAGTGAGAGTCACAACAACTTCATCAAATCTTGTCAAAATGACCTTGGCAACTTTGCGAGAGAGAGAGAGAGAGAGAGAGAGAGAGAGAGAGAGAGAGAGAGAGAGAGAGAGAGAGAGAGAGAGAGAGAGAGAGAGAGAAAACATGTGCGAACATGTGTGCATCAAACCGACAAACTCAAAAAGAAAAAAAAAACATATTGTACTGAAAAGAGGTCAAGGTCTTAAGGAATTTTTTTTTTCTTGCTACCAAGAAAAGGCTTGATATGCAGCACCTTTTTTCAGTATTTATTGGTTCTGGTACCCCTTACGATGGTCAGGGCTGATGAAGTCAATGCATAGATAGCAAATTATCTTGTTTAAATTTCTTAAGACAAAACTGACAAACACATAACAGACCCCAAATGATTATTAGTTCATGTATAATTGATGGCCAGTTCCTGTTTCATAGTCTGAAATATCACCTACATATGGTGGTGATGCCAAAAAAGAACTCAAACAGCGTTAGAAATCATTACCCAGAAGGGTACAAATACTCTTTGATGACAGTATAGTAGGCAGCATTAAGATCTATAAAGACTAGCTCAGTAATTTGTTCGTTCTCAGATTCATCCTTAATGTACTGAGTTAAGTTCGGAACCTGACTGCAGCTTTGTGGGTCTGATCAGAACCCTATTTGGTCGGGTGATAATTTCCCTTCGATATTTTGAGATATGTGAGCCATTATCATTCACTAAAATTTTTCATATGTGATGCATAATAGTGATATTGGAGACAAAGGGTCTTCACAATGCTACTACACTGGCTATTCTCCATATCCTTGGTATTCAATAGGCTGCAGCATAAATATTAAATAGTGCAAGGAACCTTTCTTTTGTCCTCTCACCAAAGAGTAGAATCATATCTACTATAATTCAGGTGCCTCCATTCCAGTATAGTGTAATAATTTAATCCAGCTGCCTTCCAGGTTTATGAAATACCATTGGTTTATACAGGTCTTACATAATGAATGGTAGGAAATCCTGGTTACTCTTAGACATAGCTCGTTCCATATCCATTTAAATTTTCTTCAAGTATCCCCCTTCTTTGTTATTTATCTTTCCGCTGAGTAGGAGTTGGTGAGCCGCTTCATTGGGGAGGACCGGCTACTCTTGGATAGCTCTGATCTTCCATGTTGAGTTTCTTTATGCTGGCCCAACCTTTTTTGCTGTTATAGGTCGAATTAATGTTGGATATAGTTTCTTGCCCTTGTGGACCTCTTTGTTGTTAATTATGTTAAGAAGTTTCTCCAAATTCAATTTTACTTATGACAAATGGAAACTATAATCTTACCAGCGTTGACATCTTTAGTTGCTAATGGGGATTTTCTAAGCTCAATTGTATTGTTGGTAAATGGATCTCAATTATAGGCCACCATATATCTTTGGGAGAGTTCTTTGCATTGGAAAATGAGGCCAGTGATGTAGGTATTTCTGCACCCTCTTGGGAAGCTGTTCTTTGCAGCCTTCCCCACTAATGATTGAAAAATCTTGTACAGTTGAGGATCAATAGGGATGTTTGATACCTCTGTTTCTATATTACTCCAGTATTTTTCTCATTTTTGTATGTAGTAGTTAAATATGGGGATTTAGTGTTTGGTCTCTTTAGGTCTTATGACAGGCTTTATATTGATGGTGTCGGCCGGTGTTGAGATTTAGGAATTGGATTACCTATGGTATTTGCAAAGTTTTGGTAGTGCTTGGAGAAGACAAAAGGTAGGCCTAGGCTTTACCATCTTCTTCAACGTGCACTTTGGAAGGATTCATCATACTTTAGTGTAACATATGAATTATCGGTACTCTTCTATGGCCCACCTTCACTACCTTTCTAGTGTGCTCATTTTGGTAATAGCTCCGGATGGTATTGAGGTTGTTGAAGTCCCCAACAATATTATTATTATTATTGTTATTATTATTATTATTATTATTATTATTATTATATTATTATTATTATTATTATTATTATTATTATTATTATTATTTGCTAAGCTACAACCCTAGTTGGAAAAGCAGGATGCTATAAGCCCAGGGGTTCCAACAGGGAAAATAGCTCAGTGAAGAAAGGAAACGAAGTAAAATAAAATATTTTAAGAAAAGCAACAACATTAAAATAAACATCTCCTATATAATCTATATAAACTTCAACAAAACAAGAGGAAGAGAAATAAGATAGAATCTTGTGCCCATGTGCACCCTCAAGCAAGGGAACTCTAACCCAAGACAGTGAAAGACCACAGTACAGAGGCTATAGCACTACCCAAGATTAGAGAACAATGGTTAGATTTTGGAGTGTCCTTCTCCTAGAAGAGCTGCTTACCATAGCTAAACAGTGTCTTCTACCCTTACAAAGAGGAAAGTTGCAACTGAACAATTACAGTGCAGTAAGAATTGTTTGGTAATCTCAGTGTTGTAAGGTATATGAGGCCGAGGAGAATATGTAAAGAATAGGCCAGACTATTCGGTGTGTGTGTGTGTGTGTGTATGTGTGTAGGCAAAAGGAAAATGAACCATTCCAGAGAGAAGGATCCAATGTACTACTGTCTGGCCAGTCAAAAGACCCCATAATTCGCAAGCGGTAGTATCTCAATGGGTGCCTGGTGCCCAGGCCAACCTATTACCTACTTTATTGTAAGGATGGTCCATTTGAAGCCTGCAAAGAGTGCATGTGGTGGTTTATAAACTGGCATGCTACTTATGTATTGGGAGCTTAGCTGAAGGATCACGAGTCCGTGGGAGGGAGATTTCTGCTATTTTGGGTAATAGGCTTGTCCCAAGTAAATATTGAACTTCCATGGAATGAATAAATTGGAAATAACCAAGTGCATATTTGGGATTTCTTGTAGGATGGAATTTTTTGTGTCTCTGTTTTGCATAGTATGTCCACATTTACTAATGTTTCCAGAGGCCGTGTAATAGTGTTTTTTTTTTTTAAATAACTCCTAAAATAACTGATGGATCTCCTTGATATCAAAGCAGGGAGCGCTTCATACAATGGCCTAATTTTAGGAAATACTGTGCATTGCCAATTACGTTTCATTACCTTTTTACTTAAGAAAATGAGGCTAAAGCCAGTTTTAGCCACCCACACTTTCGCAAAAGTGATGACGTCCCTCAGTGACGTTGTTATAACGTTTCTTCCCCTGGACCTCCCATCCCCCGTATTGTTAAACGCCTGTTTAACTCCATAGATAATTGTCATATGACCTACCCCAAGCAATACGAAATTCTTTGTCAGTAATAGTCCAGCATACCTGGTAATGTGATTAGACTTTAGACTTTACCTAAACACAAGACCAAACTTTTATATCTTACTTACAATGAAGATCAATAATGAGACTTATGACAGGAGACGAAAGAAGCCATGCTAACCCTACACTTTGCACATCAAGCGAGTGTTGGTAAGGCAATAGAAATATAGTTTTCTTTAGGTTAAGCCGTAAAAATCATTCTTCCATACAACACAGGTTACTCGGTACATCAATTGCCAGGAAGAAAATGACAGAGATAATTGTTTGATATAATTTATCATATCAATTTCACCAGAGAGAGTAGCCTGAATTCCTTAGAAGGTAGACTTCTAAAAGATGTTTCATATAAGGTCAATGACATCGGGTATTTGATAAATTTTGAAATCACACAGACATATATATATATATATATATATATATATATATATATATATATATATATATATATATATATATATATATATATATATATATATATATACATATATATATATATATATATATATATATATATATATATATATATATATATATATATATATATATATATATATATATATATATATATATATATATATGCGTTTGTGTGTCCATACATACATAAAAATTATTAATTTTAACCTATAGTTCTATATATTTATTTACGTTATAAGTACCAGTACCTATTTTTGTTACTTAAAAGGTATGTGAAAAATATCACTGCGACTTTGTCACTTGAATTATACCAGACTTCAATTAATGAACCAATCAACCTTACCTTGAGAAATCCATTGACATTGTCTACATGCCAAGCTGATATACTCGTATCAAAGTATTCATTAGCTTTGCTTTGCCAAAATAATATTACCACCAATTGCTGGAAAGCATAGATTTATAAGGGATGAAAAAAAAAACAAGAAATGGACACTTATACATTTTACTCATCATCACTCTCAAGGAAGAGATCGTTTTCTATTTCTACTAATGTTTTTATTTCAATTTTTTATTTCATTTTATTTTTTAGTTGCAAATCTAAGATATGTAGGAGTCCGAGAACAATATCTCTCAGTGCGATTCCACACCCCTGTTTTAAACCTCTTGTATTAGGTTTGATAATTTGTGTTAACCATCTAATCATTATATACCACCATAAAACATTTTTTTGCTCTTCCGGCTCATTTTATATGTGCAGTACACACTCTTTCCTAACAGGGATTTACTCGGTAGCCTAATACCAATGGGAATGAAGGAAAGAAGGCAAGAAGGGGGGGGGGGGGGGTACTAGGATAGCCCTAGGTGTAAACACCGAAGGAGGGTTGGGGGAACCTCTGCGTCACAGTTACGTGATTAAGTACCACTTCTTTGAAACGCTCTGAAGGAAGGGAAGAAGGTCCTCTTTTTTTCCAAGAGTAAACGGGTTAATTAAGAACATCTGTCTATTCATTGTACCACCAAAAATTAGGCCAATGTTTGAAACAATCTTTGCTGTAGTTTCATTGAAATTCATAAGCTGCTTTGCTAGATATTTGGGAAAAACACTATTACATGACCTCTGGAAACGATAGTAGGTTGTCGAGTAGTTCTACTTTTGTTTTAAACAAGCCATCAGCATCGAAACCAAATGGGAATAACCTGTGTTCAACACTTCCTGGGTTGCATGCTGTTACTGGTTCAAATTTTAACTCTGTATTTGTATGGAATAACAAATTCCAGCCATTTAAGATGGTAGAGATATAACCAGACTCCCAGGTTGTATTCACAGATCCTACAATGCAAATAACTATTAAAAGAAATATATAGGTTACATTTCAAAAAGGTACTGTAGGGAATGAAGAAGAGCTACTTTAAAGATAGCCAGAATGACCGACTGCAGTTACAATAAATTTGTAAAAACATATGATTCAAAGTGGAAAGGAGCCAATTCACCTTTAAGAGGCGAGATTCTTGCACACATAAACTGTACAGACATACTTGCTAACATATGGGCCTTTTCAGAATAAAATGAATTTAAGCAACAGACTAGTGAAGAAAATTGCTTGCCTTCTGAAACGATCAGTATATGCCTGGGTGTTTTAAAGGCACACTCTCTCTGAAAAGGTAGCTTCAAAAGAGAATTACTGGAAGCAGATACCAAAGATGAAACGAGAAATTCTGATGACAATGAAAGCGGAAAATGAGAATTTGGAAGTATATTAATTGATTTTGGTATATAAAAGAAATTTTTCTAATTTTGATGTACGTAATTAAATTTAAAAAGTCACATTATTTTCTAGTACGCATATCTTGTTTATTTTAGGAGGATTACTGATTTGCAACATACACTTAACACGATAGGAACTTATGAAAATCACTTTGGTAATATCTATCAGTTTACATTAGTCGTTTAAATAATAAAAAAAATCAGATTGATCAAAGAGCTAGTTTATTTGGTTTATGTAAAAAAGACTAAGTCATATTAACATACTGGTGAATGGAGGACTCTTAGACAAAGAATGTTTGCTAAATATTGAATATTTCCTCTTTGATAAAGTTGAATTACATGGTACACCTGCTTTTTTTCATCATACTAAAAATATTGTTCCATATTGTGAGTCTGTTTGTGATGTAATCATGTGATATCATAAGGCAGATTGTAAAAAAAAAATGCCAGCATATTTTCCTGTGGGTGATGTGTTCACGACCCGGACAGTAAAATGAATAATATTCATAAAAAAAAGTTATTGAGCTACAGGAGAGATTTTGTGCTTAAAAGAAAGTTTAACTAATGCCCCATCTTATGCTATGAGTTTCATATCTGTAGATATTATATTTTGGGTTTTACAGCCATTTTTAAAATCCAAAATTCTCTGTCCGGGTCGAGACCGCGTGGTCACGACCAGGACGGGGTTATGGTCTCAACCCGGACGGATGTTTTGGTCCACCAAAAACACACTTAAACCAATGTTTTATATTTTTTCTTAGTAAAAACATCCAGAACATGACACTGAAAGGTGGAATAAAACAATTGGTAGCAAAATCTCAATGTAATACAAAAATATATATATTAAACAAAAATGGGAAACTGAATGACTTAAAACTAATGCATGTTAAAGTGAATGACTTAAAACTAATGCATGTTAAAGTGAATGACTTAAAACTAATGAATCTTAAAGTGAATGACTTAAAACTAATGCATTTTAAAGTGAATGACTTAAAACTAATGCATGTTAAAGTCGCTTAAGGGAGGGAGGACCTTGATGAGGTTTGCTTGTCGTTGGGTGGTCCCCGTGCTGACTCTGAGGACCCCCAACACCCTGCTACGGTCGACACTGTCGACATCCCCGATGGCTGGGAAGTGGAAGGTGTCCTTCAGCAAGGGCGACCTTATCCTGAGGAAGTCCAACTGCAGCTGCTGCCCGTCTTCCTCCAGGGAAATGACCTTGCCCACAAAGTGGACAAGCTCCTCAGACCTCTTCCCCTGGAAGAGAAGCTGGACCAGGACAAAGTCACCCACCTGTGGGAAAAAATGAAAAAAAAGAATGAATAGCCTAGCCTATGGAATGAATGAATAAGGAATTTGGCTTTAAAACCAAGCCATTCAGCTCGGCTACTAAATTTGACAATTAAATAGAAATTTTCTTCTAGACTTAGGCTAGGCTACTTATGCAATAGATGAACATAATCTAGGCTAGGATAGCCTAGGCTACAGATTTTGAAATATGAAAAAAAAGAATGAATAGCCTAGCCTATGGAATGAATGAATAAGGAATTTGGCTTTAAAACCAAGCCATTCAGCTCGGATACTAAATTTGACAATTAAATAGAAATTTTCTTCTAGACTTAGCCTACTTATGCAATAGATGAACATAATCTAGCCTAGGCTAGGCTACAGATTTTGAAATATTAAAAAAAAGTCCCTCACCTCTGGCTCCTTCTGGACGAATGGATAGGAGGCAGCATCAAACTAGAGCTCTTCTGCAATCTCATCTGAATATTCAGATGAGTCGTCACAGAGTGCAGGATTGTCGATAGCCTCCTCATCACTGCTGCTTGCCTCAACTGGCTCAGACCTCCTCCTCTTAGCTGCCTGTCGTGCCTCCTGCCCTCTCTTCTTCTCCTGCAACCTCCGCTTCTTCTCCTCTCTGGCTGCTTTCTTCTCCTCCTTGTCCCGCAGCTGGCTAAGAGCCTCTTCATCCTCAGTTAGGATGCAGGCGCGGATCTTCTTGCGCCCTCTAACAGCAGGGCGGGGACGAGCCTTCGGGTAGGGCTGCACAGCTTCGGGAGTGACGTCGGGAATTGGAGGAGATGAAGGTGTTGGAGTTGGAGTCTGCCGAGGTTGGAGTGCTGCTTCAGAAGTGTTAGCCCTAGACGCTGAAGCAGAGAAGGCTGGTGACATCCTACCTATTCCAGATGGTCCAGGCTGAGGTTGGTCAGGCTCCGATGGAACTGGTGTCAAGGGTGCGGCAACAGTTTGTGGCAAATCATCATCATCTTCAGGAGGGGCCTGCTCTTTGAATTCTGCCCCAGCAAACGCATCATCTGGAAAGATGTTGCGGTTGACGGGAAAGATGCCAGTAGCGCGAAACCCATTGGTGATGTTGGTGACATTACAAACCTTGTCCCAGGCCTTGCACGCCATCTCTGGCAACATATGTTCCGTGATGGGCACGTGAGGGTTTGAAAGTTTAAAATCGTCCTGAATGGATCGCAGGACAGACTTGAAGGGGCCAAAGACACTTGCATCTAATGGCTGGAGTCTGGCTGTAGTATGAGGTGGCAGCGTGACAATTACGATGCCATGCTGTATCGCATACTCAACCACATGAATGCTCATGTGACACTCGGCATTGTCCATTATCAGCAGTATCTTATTCTCCACTGAAGAATAAGACACCTTATGGAGATGCTCGAGTGTCTGCACGAAACGCTCATGGTCCATCCAACCGTTAGCCTGCAAGAGCACTGTGGTTCCAGGAGTAGTCCCTCTCTGAAAATCAGCATTCATCTTCTTTCGTGCGATGATAAACACTGGAGGGAAACCATGTCCTGCAGCATTAACAATCCCCACGAAAGTCATATGATTGCCTCTCTCCCGAGCAACCTGCGAAGCAACAGGACGACCTCTCTCACAAACAACCTTACATGGCTTCATCACAGTGGACAAGCCACTCTCATCCAAGTTGAAGATCCTGGCTGGCATGAAACTGTGTCGCTCGACAGCTTCCATGTAAGCATTGAAGAAGACTTCAACGTTTACGCGGTTGAAAGCCATCGTGCGCGAAAGTGACATGCCCTCCGGAGCCTTCAATGCAAGCCTTGGATGACGGAACATATACTCGTAATACCAGTCACGGGTGGCCATACCTTCCCTCTTCCAGGCATCAGGAATAGACGGGCTGCCAACAGCCTCTGCATACTTCAGGATCATCCTCCTGAAAGCTCTCGTTGGCAGGCCGTAGAACATCCGCGCGATCTCGATAGAGTATTCCTCGATCAAGCGTTCCTGCGCATCGGTGAAAACCTTTTTGACGTTCTGATGCTTAGGCACAAACGTCCTCCCATCACTCTCCTTGATGGACCGAGTGAAAGCATCCTGAAAAAAATAAAACAAAGGTGAAGTGGGGAGCATAGGCCCGATAGGGTAGGCTAGCCTAAATGAAAAGTAGCCTAAAGTTCTTAGCCTACACATAGAATTTAAGAGGGCTTAGATTTATTCAAGCTTACCCCAAGAGTCGAAACTTTAACTCCAAAAAGGTTGCACGCAGTGCGGATGCTACAACCAGTCTCTAGGCGGTGGTAAAATGCCTTCTCTAAGTTGGTCCTATCCGTGGTTAGGATGTTCCTTGGCTGGTAGTTGCTAGGCATGGCTGGGAGTCACGAAGGATCTGAAAGAGATAAATGGCCTTAGAGACATAGGCTACGCTAATGAATATTGTCTATAAGTTCATAATGAAAAAAATATTTTGACCTTTTCAAAAACCCATAATTTGTTAGTTTAGACAATCAATAACTTTATACGAGGTAATAAACAGTATTGATATTTGTTCCATGTTAAAATTCTATTGCCTGACCAATTAATAAATTTTTGAAAAATAAAAATTCTCCGTGTTCTCAACCCTGACAAACCTGTGCGAGTCGAGAACACGGACCTTGCATTTTTTAATAATTTTTAAAAATTAAAAAATTGGCCTAGGTTAAATATTTCAATTTGGAAGACTAAACACTATTGGGGGGCACATATTAATTCTAAAAAATATTTATTTGCAAAAAAAAAAATAGCTCAAAACTGACTCTATGTTTGACTTTGGCAATCACCCATATTTAATTATTTTAAACCATCAATAATTTTATAAGAGTTAATATATAGTATTAATATTGGTTTTAGGTTCAAATGAGAGTGATTGACAGAGTCATTTAAAAAAAAAAATATTGCTTCTTATACCTTCATGCTCTCGACCCGGACAAACCTGTCCGAGTCGAGAACACGGACCTTGCTTTTTAAAAAAAATATTAAAAATAAAAAAATTGGCCTAGGTTAAATATTTCAATTTGGAAGACTAAACACTATTGGGGGGCACATATTAATTCTAAAAAAAATTTATTTGCACAAAAAAAAATAGCTCAAAACTGACTCTATGTTTGACTTTGGCAATCACCCATATTTAATTATTTTAAACCATCAATAATTTTATAAGAGTTAATATATAGTATTAATATTGGTGTTTGGTTAAAATAAGAGTGATTGACCGAGTCATTTAAAAAAAAAAATTTATTGCTTCTTATACCTCCGTGTTCTTGACTCGGACAGCACGTGCATATTGTTCGAGTCGAGACCACGCACATAAATTCTTTAAAAATTCGTAAAAAATATAAACAATTGGCCAGGGTTAAATATTTCAATTTGGAAAAGTAAACACTAATGGGGGCACATATTAATGCTAAAAATAATTCACTTCCATCAATAAAACACTTCGAAAAATCACTCGATATTTAGCCGTGGCAAACGCCCATTTCCAGCCTTTTCCATCGCTTTATCTCACATATGGTACATTATAGTTGTAAGAACTATGCAATCATTCACTTTTTAAGTGGTTTTTCCAGTACACTTAATTTGCATGAACCGTCAAAAATTGTCCGAGTCGAGAAAACACCATAAAATTATTTAGCGGGCACCTCAAACCACTCCGTTGTTGTTTAGGCACTCCGTATTATCACTGATTTTATGCCAATATGGCTATATTACATAACAAAACTTATCACAACTTGATCACGCCTTATTCGTGGTCATGGCACAATATATCCTGATGCCGAAAATTAAGATCGCGACCCCTTAAAATTGAAATTCTTACCTTGTTGGCGGGCAGGTTTGCAAATGGCGTCTAGTTAGGACCGCCCTCCCTCATACGTCATAGCTCTGACGTCATCCTAGGCTCGATCGTTCATTGGTTATTAAGACTGTCCGAGTCGAGACCGTCCTAGTTAAAAATTTTATAATATACAATAATGACATTTATTTTACCACTGGATTAAATTATTTTTGTTCTCACTAATATTCAGTTTGCTTACCTTAAAATCAGAGTTAAGTAATTCATCAAAGCCTCTTGCTGCTTATATGAAATTTTTAAATGGAATACATGTTTTCTGGAAAAAAATGGTCTGAGCAACTAGTCTAGTGTTTTCATGACGAGTTGAACGTGTTTCATTTTAGTATTTCCTGTCTATTAAGGAAACCTTATGAAAGCTAATCTTTCAAGAAAAATATACATATATGACTAATATATTTTATGGGTATTCTAAATTTTTGGTAAATCATTGTCTTGCCTTATCTATGGAAAATTACTATGTTTTATTTGCTTCACAGTTTTACATTTTCTATTATGGATGTTTTATACGGATGTATAACCCCCATATCTACATATATCTGTGTTACATTTAAAGGGTTTAAGTAAACCAGTATTCTTAGCCTTACCAAAACTAGTCGAAGGAAGTATTAAGTGATCAAGGAGAGTTTTAAAATTCCGCTGTGCCGAACAGTATTTTTGCTGGTGAACGTTCTCTACAAGAATATAGCGTACACCTATAATGATACAACAGTTTATTTAATCTGAAACAAATATCACTTGATGAAAATTTGATAAATAAACTTTGGAAAACCTGGACAGCTCGTTCGGCTAGGCCATTTGACTAAGGGTGATAAAGGGCACTTTGAGTGTGACAGATTTTATCAAAATCCATTAATGATTTGGAATCTCTTGAGTTAAAGCTCGGCCCATTGACTGATGCGATCTCTTCAGGTAGTCTTAATTTACAAAAGGTTGTCTGTAAAAATTCTACAGGTCTAGATGAGGTTAAGTGTTTGAAAGCATGTCCGTCGAAAAAATTAGATTTTAAGTCAATAATAATGACAAAATAAAAACACTGCAATGGTCCACACCAGTCCACATGGAGACACTGCCATACAGAAAAGGGTCATGGGGCTAAAAGATGGTTTAAAAACTATATGAATACTACTAGTGATGACTAAAAATTCAAAAGTTGAAACTAATTGCAACTGTTTTTATATTGAACAGGCTAACATAAGTATCTTTTATATTTTACGTATGAAAGATATATAATTAGGATGTTACTATTCTTAATTATTTTTAACAGTTAATTTTTAGTCATACAATTTATTTATTTCCTTATTTCCTTTCCTCACTTGGCTTTTTTCACTGTTGGAGCCCTTGAGCGTATAGCCTCCTGCGTTTCTAACTAGGGTTGCTGTTTAGCTAATAATGATAATA
The DNA here is from genome assembly GCF_036898095.1 of Palaemon carinicauda. Taxonomy (NCBI): domain Eukaryota; kingdom Metazoa; phylum Arthropoda; class Malacostraca; order Decapoda; family Palaemonidae; genus Palaemon; species Palaemon carinicauda. The sequence goes on from NC_090734.1 coordinate 38,200,540, forward strand.
ATAATAATAATAATAATAATAATAATAATAATAATAATAATAATAATGATAATAATAATGATGATGATAATAATAATAATAATAATAATAATAATAATAATAATAATAATAATAATTCCTGGAGTATTTTCATTAAATTCCTGAGACACCCACATACAATATTAGATTTAATTTTACCATGGACGATGGTCAGTACACATCACAAATTTCTATAACTCTGATACTTACCAAACTTATGTAGAGCAAAAAACAATAGCCAGTCTTTCTCTGTCAATTTCATCATAATTCTATTCAACGTCTATCAACTTTTTACAGTACTTATAAGAGATATAGTTCATAAAGAGTTGTTTGCAAGTTGCCTAATGCTACTAATTTAGCAAGTGTCTTAAATTCATTGGTGACACAGGAGAAGTTACAGCTATTTTAATTGTTAAATGCAACACCCTTTTTACTCAGGTCATACAGAGGGGAAGTAGCAGAATTCTAGATGAATCAAAGATAAGATTAAATAAGACCTAGGAATGATTTGAGGTGAGTGACAGTGTTAGGTGTTGGAGTACTAAATTTGACTTTAGCGCTTACTTCCTCTGGCTTTATATCCCTTTCTACAATAATATATACCTAAGGTACTCTGAACACAGATTGGTCCACATTCAGTTGAATGATGGCAACACGCTTAAGTATTAGGAACATCTCTTAGATGTTTGTGATTTTCAGCTGGCGAGTCTCGACCTACAATAATATGAACAAGGTATGGATAAATAAAATCAAAAGAAACTAATAACTAGGAAATAAATTTCTGAAGAATTGCAGGAGCAGAATTGATGTCAAATAGTAACCGTAATTACCTATATATAAAAACCAAAAATGTGTTAATTACCTTTTATTTATGATATTCTGTGGCAACATCCATTTACAAATAAGAATTCAAGCGTTCAATCTGGTATAATACTTATATTCAGAAACATTGGAAATCAATTCCAACATATTAGGTAATGGGAACTTAAACTCATGGAGAATTTAGTTTATCTTACAAAAATACCCACAAACTCCAAGGGATCCCTTTCGATTCTTGATAGTAACATGCAAACACGGCCACCATTCTACTTGCACAAGTGTAGACTACATCACTGTATGCTGTGGGTAATACTAATTCTCTATCAGACGGCATCTTAAAAAATCCTTTTGTGTAAAATTTTCTCTACCAATCCTCTTCAAAAAAGCTTTCAAATTCCATCTCATTCTATGTGAAAATGACCAATTCGGATATAATTTGTATTTTTCCTAACGATACAAACCTTTAGCTACCTATTAAGGGTATCACTTTCGACGAAACTTAAAGGAGGAGCCATTAAAGTATATCAAGGTTTAACTACCCATAACGATAGTTAGCGGTGGTTAGGGATGTAGCTCACTGCCCCTCCCTTTCGTACACCTGTGATTGAGCTCACTATGCTTGGAGGTATGACTTAAAGGGGGATGGGGTCGAGGGTAAGTTTGTATAAGTAACTGGAGGAGTGTACATTTAGTATGAATATAAATTATCCCTGAATTTTTCATTTGTTCCATAACTGGGATACAAATCTTTGCTCTTTATTAAGGATAACTCACCCATTAGAAGGGTGGACGTCCTGCCAATTTAACTTTTTAGCTTTACCCGGGGACTCCTTAAATTGAATAGGTTGTTATGAAATATAAGGAGTCCTTACACCTCAATAAACCTTGCTATGCAAGGTTTGCAGCCTATGCAAGCTGTGTGTTAAGATAAGCATTGTGACTGCCAAGGTAAATGTTATTTCCAGTCTATGTACGAGAAAGTGTTATAACCTAGATTTTCCCAATACCACCTCACCAAGCTATATGGACGCAACAGCATTGACACAATGCTTATTGCACAAGGGAGCATGGTTTACATGTAGTAATGTGAGGTCAGCTTGTGCTAAGAACCCAGGCTTTTGCTTTCCCCAAAAGAGAAGAGGATGAAGAAAAGAATAAGAGACAGTCACACCTTCCCATTCCTGCAGACTACAACCTGGTAACAGTGCCCTCAACCTTCTGCTACTTGTCTATCAAGGAGCTTAAGGTTTTAGACCAGCTGTGACACAGTCACCACAGGCGGCAAACAAAATTCAGATATTGGTTGCTGATACTGAAACGAGAAAAATCGAAAAACTAAAACCAAAAATTATGATATGCAATGTGTATAATGATGAAGATTATGTAGAAAATGCTTTGATTCAAGGAAATCAATTCCCGGACCAAATCCAAAATACAGAAGATATGATAAGTGTACTCTCAAGAAAAATACATCAGTGGGCCAACCCAATTTGTGCTGGAATATGATCTGTAAGTTCGGAGGCCAATACATGATAACAAGACATCTCGTTATGATGGGGTACTTATAACATACGTGATAAGTAACACGTGCTCACCTGCTACCACTGTCAGAGGTACGGGCATCTTTTGCAAGTCTAAGAATGATAATAAAGTCTGGGGGAACTGTTCAGAAAAGCATTCTACCAAGGAGTGTAATTTGCAAGGGTCAAAGTTTATAAATTGCACAAAGTTAAACAAACCAAGTGACCACATAGTAAATTCAAGAGAATGCAAAGCTTATGACTTCAATTTGGAAAGACTTGCAGAAAATACTGATCATGGTTACTAAGGATGTCATAAACTGTGGCTATGTAAATATACAATCTGTAGTTAATAAGTCTATTCAAATTCAAGAATTGATAGAATTGAAATATTTGGGCATACTACCACTGTCTGAAACATGGTTAAATAGCATGGACAAGGCAAGATCACTGAAATTATACTCCCCACATACATCTTCTTTCACATAGCGAGAGAGAGTACAGTCTGGTGGTGGTGTCAGACTTTTTATTCATAAAAGTTACTAAAATCTCAGAATGTTAAAAAGAAATTGTATGACAATCTTTGAGTATATAAAAATTAAGATTACGCAAAAAAAATATAAAATATCCTTTGTAACAGTCTACAAACCTCAGAGATCAAACACTAATATCTTTTTTGAAGAATTTAGCGCTCTCATTGATATGATTATCGTGGAGAAAAACGAATTAGTTATCTGTAAAGACTTTAATTTTTGGATGGATGACGCATCAAATCCTGACGCTTTGGCATTTACCGAGTTATTAGAGTCATATTGACTAGTGAATAATGTCGACTGTAAAACTACTTTAACCTGCCATACGTTGGACCTAGTTTCCAGTGATGACATAAATAATATTGTATCTGATATAAAAGTTGGAAAGAAATGGACTCTCCCCAGTGCACAAACATATTACGTTTAATCTACCTCTACAGAAACATGCATTGGTAAAGAAAATAAACTTAAGACATAAATCAAGTTTTTCTCTTATTGTATTTATTGAAGAAGTTACAAAGAACATAAATGGTGCTATCAACATTCATGATGACCAACGTGTGTTGGGAGCAAAGTGCGGTATATGTCTTATGACCACTTATAATGAAGTGAGTAAAAGTTTAATATGATACCATGCGCCCACTGATGGAAAGGACTATAACTGTAAATGACCAATCAATTGGAATAATGGAGAGAAGTGGAGTAGGTTAAAAACTTAAAGTACTTAGGTAGAATACAAAACGGCTATGTGTCAATATAACCACCCACTAAGAAGGAAAATGAGTGAATGCTATAGGAGAAAGATCATTGATGCAGTAACAGAAATAAATAAGTTATATCGTCTCCTAAATGGTATAATGAGAAATGTAAAAGAAAACAAGCTACCTGATGGATACAGTGACCAGGAACTAGCGAATAATTTTCTAGTTTTCTTTAGAAACAAAATTGAAAATATAACAAGGTCATTGATAAATACTCAACTTCAGATTAATGATCCACCAGGCACGCAGGAAAAATTAATAAGATTTAACAACATAACACAACATAATATCATCAGGATTATCAAGAGAGCAAAGAAAACAAACTGGCCGATTGATCCAATATATGAGAGAGAAACTTTTCTAATATAGCTGAAATAATAATCAGAATAGGAAATGCAAGCATTGATAAATGCAAGTTTCCTAAATCTAAGAAAATGGCTAAAGTCACACCGGTTCTGAAAATTGTTCTGGACTACCAGGAATTAAGCTCATATAGACCTAAGAAGCATTCGAATACCTAAAAGTCTACTTGGGTGGTAGAAATTTATATGTAAATGATATAGATAACACTAATAGAACTTTAAACCGAATCCTTGATTATGTTAGATTATGTATGACATTTAAAGAACTAAAATAAATGAGAACAAAACTAAATTCATGGTGGTGGGTACGAGAAACTGCGTTGGAGACTTTGAGGATATTTAAATAATAATAAATAATGACTCAGTGAAGATAGCTAGTAAAGTTTGAGATCTAGTTGTATTTTTTTTTTACTGTAACTTGTCTTTCAATGCCCAAATAAATAATGTGATAAGTATTGCTGGTTATCATCTAAGAAATATTGTGTTTATAAAAAAGTACCTGGACGAGAATTATGTGAAGATATTTTTAATAAAGTATGCTATTAACAGGATTGACTGCTGCAACTCGATCTATTACAATTTTCCAAAAGTGCAACTTAAGAAATTACAAAACAAAATAAGCAGAGGAGCATCTTGAGAAAGGATCACCCATATACTAATTGATTTACACTGGCTACCGATAAAAGCAAAAATTAAATTCAGAATATGTACAAAGTTATCAAAACTGGTCAGCCAAAATATTTATGTGAATTGCTACATATTGCGCAGACAAGAAATCGTAACGACCCGAGAAGAGATCCAGATATATTCAAATTATTGGAATCTAAATATATGGCTACTCTAGGCTCCAGAGCCTTTAAATATGCGGCCCCGAGACTATAAGGTATAATAAGCTCCTGCGAGACATCCAAATGATTGTAGACATTAAGGCTTTCAAGAGGAAACTGATGACTTTTTTATTTCATCAGTCATACAACAGTGATAAATTAACAGTAAAGGAACAATAAGCGATATGAAACGTTAAATACTCTGATCGAACAAGGTAAAATGACAGAGGAGGTCATGGAGAGAGTAGGGTTTCCTTGTTGTATGGGACCGGAAAAGCTGCAATCAAAGTGAAAGTAAGAAAGTGAAGAAGCTGAACATTACCTCTCTCCATCACCATAAATGGGCAATATCGTATGAGAGACCACAAAGTTTGCTGACTTGTTTGCTGATCTGTTGCCTGGCGTAATGGATTGTAGAGAGGCCTCTTAGAGACCGGAGAACTTAAACCACGTTCCATGGGGGAGGTCTTACTTCCGGCTAAGGTCAAGTAAGTTCGTAACTCCGTATAATTAGGGAAAGTTTTAGTGATGAGGAAATGTCCATCAATTTAGTCTGAGGGAGAGACTTTACATTGAGAGATAACCTTTTACAGCCGAGACTGAAAGATGCATTTATTCCCGTAAATACACGTAGAACTCGGTATTGCTGGAATAGTAGCATCGAGTGGAGAGATACCCCTTCCACGATACCAACCACAGAAGACATTCCACTTTCCCTGGTAGACCGAAGCAGATGATTTTCGCAGGTATCCAGAAATCCTGTTCGCACTGGTTTCAAAATCCCTTTGTGAGTGAGGATATCCTTGATAGTCTCAAGGTTTGAAGTCGTAACGAAGCTATTTCTTTTTGGAAGATGGTGAAGTGTAGTTGTCTGAGTAGATCGGGTCGTGGAAGGAGGTCTCTTGGAGGCTCCATCAGGAGCTGCAAAAGGTCTGGGAACCTTTCCATATGATGCCATAACAGAGCTATTAGGGTCTTTGAAAAATTTAATGGTGTTCTGGCCATGGGGAGTACCCTCCTCATCTGACAGAACAGGGGAAAGGAGTACATGGCAATGTTGTCCCACAGTTATTGTAATGCATCTAGCCAGAGAGCCTTGTGATCAGGGACTGGGGACCAATACAACGGGAGCCTGAAGTTCAGGGCCGTTGCAAGGAGGAGAACCCCACAAAATAGACTTAGTTAGCTACTAGATAATCCAAAGACCATTCGGTACTCACTATTTGATATACTTTGCTCAGGTTGTCGGCGAGCATATTACCCTGGCCTGGAATGAACTATGCCAATAGAGGTATTGAATGAATCGTGGCCCATACTATATCTCTACTGCTAGAGATATACTGCAAAAATGTACCTCCTTGCTTGTTGATGTAAGCCACTACCGTGGTGTTGTCGCTCATGACCACCATTGTTGAAGGGCCAGAAAGACGGCCTTCATCTTTAAGAGGTTTATGTGGAGTTAATTTTCTGACTCTGACGAAAAACCTTAAGTTATGACGTGCAGCATGTAGGCCCCCGAACCTTCTTTTGAAGAATCTGAGAACAGCATCAAATACAGGGGGTGGACAAGAAGATCTACGCCCCTTCGTAAATTCTTGGGTATCCCCAATCCCTTGAGGTACGTCCATTTAACTGGTCTTATGGGGATCAGAATGTCCGAGATTTCGAATGCTTGATTCCACCTGGACTTGAGCTGCATATGGAGGAATCAAATCCTGAGGCGGCCATGAAGAAATAGACGAGCCAAGGATGATAGGTGTCCAGGGAGACATATGCTAATTTGGGGATAGGAGGTCTCCTAGTCTCAAAAAGGGTCTTGTGACCTTTCTGAGCCTCATTATCCTTTCATCTGATGGCAAGGCTCTGTAGAGATTAGTGTCTATAATCATAACTAGGTATACCAGTCTTTGCCTAGGAAGAAGGAAGGACTTCTCAAGGTTTACCATGATCCCCAGATCTTGGCAAAACCTCAAAAGTTTGTCTTGGTGTTAAGGAAGGGTCGCCACCGAGTCTGCTAGGATCAGCCAGTCATTGAGATATTGGAGGAGACGTATGTCAAGCCTGTGTGCCGAAGCTGACACTAGGCCGAACACTGGTGAAGACTTGGGGTGCTGTGGAAAAACTGAAGCAGAGTAACCTGAAATGGCATTTCCTTGAAGATGGATGGATTGAAATATAGAAGTACGCATCCTTTAGGTCCCCTGTGCACAAAAAGGCCGATGGTTTTACTGTTTGTCTGACCAAATGTACTGTCTCCATGCTAAACGCAGTTTGCTTGACGAACTCGTTTAGAGATGGGATGTTGATGACTGGTCTCCAGACACAAGACACCTTTTTCACAAAAGAGAGTTGACTGAAGAAGCCTGGTGAGTCATCGAGGACCTCCAAGAGAGAGCACTGATCCAATATTGTCTGGATTTCCGGCCGGAGGGCTACCACCTTTACTGATACAATTGCAAAGCAATCTATCAAAATTGGATTTCTGATATGGGAAGGGAGAGATGACGTGAACAGGAAGTGATAGACTGGACAAATCATGGAGACTATCCAGGGATCAGACCTGAGCTACTTCCACCTGTTCCAGCAACTTTGTAGGTATCCCCCGCCCCCACAAGTGGACAAGCAGAGGCAGTGCCTATTTCAGCATTTGCTGCCGTAGCCACTCTGGGATATTGTTATTTTTCTGTCATTAGTCGGAAAGGGCTTTTTTGCTGTTGTTTTGCTCGTCGATGTCTTTACTGGGTTTGGCTTCTGAGGAGCTGGTGGTTTGTAGGTCCAGATGTTAAGGCCCTAAGGAGGAGACAGCCCTGGTAGGATTTCCTCAATCTCTTTGCATCCTGTTAAACATTTATTGGCTCAAATAATGAGAACCCCTCGAGATAGGAGTTCCTGAGCCTAGCGATCTTGATGTTAGGGACTTGCTAATGGAACCTCTCAGATACTGCATCTCAACATTTCAGAATTATGTTTGCGAGTACCTGAGAGGAGGAGGGTTTTCATAACTTTCCTGGTACTTTCTTTGGAAAAATCTTCGGTTCGTACTAGGATTCCCGAGGTTCCCAGACAAAGATTAAACCAAGAAGTAGGCTGCATCACATACTTCGTGATCTCCATCGCCGAGAAAGCGACCTGACGGCTGAAGAGTCTTGCTAGAGAGACTCCCTTGGTCAGCTCTTCCAAAGAGTGGAGGAGTGGAAGAGCTGGTCGAGTCTCATCCAAGACCCCTTCTGTTGGATGCGAGGAGGTAGGAGAAGCTTGGCAGAGAAGCCCTAACGATGAGAGGAGGAGAAGTCCGACAGTTGTTGGGCACTCTTAGCCCAAGCACTCTTCAGCCATTCAAGACCAGGGCAAGGCTACACTGGACTTTGAGGGCTTTTAAGTGCACAGGACATGATTTAAGGCTGTGTTTTTACCTTCCTGGAGAGGGGTGGAGTATCTCTAGGTCGACTAACCCATTGAGAACCCTTACAAGAGTCAGAACTTGTCTGCATGCTCTGATTCTTTCTGCTCCACCTCTAAGTTGGGACTGGCAGCAAAGTCTCCTTCATCCCCCCCCCCCTGAAAGCTCTTCTTAGCATGGGTCATGGACATCCCTAGAGTGGCTGACAGATCCGGGAGGTATGAAAGTCATCGTGAGGACTTTGGAAGTCTTAGTGTCCTTTGACTCCTTGTTGGGAAGAAGGTACATCTCCAACATGGATGGCCTGTAGGATCCATCCTCCCTGGTTCCTATCAGTGGTGGAGAACTCTGTACACAAGGGGAGTCACTCCGAAGGTGAAAGAGATGAAACTGGCACCTGATCCTCGAGAGGATCCCTCAACTGGGTAAGCGGCGAGCTGGCCGACCGTCTGGGAGGAGTACCAGAGTTTTGTCTAGATGAAGAAGGCCGCACATGGGTCAGCTTCACTCAAGAAGATGTGATAGTATCAAAGACTCCTCTCTTCCTCTTCTTGGACGAAGCAGCCAAGGCTCATTTGCTGGGACTCTGTTAATGCCGAAGGTTGTTGAAGGCTTGTAGAGCCCTCCAAAGAGCGAGCTGAGAAGGCAATCCCGAAAGCTTGCACAACCCTCTGACAATGGCATCAGACCAGGGCTGCTTGTTGACTTTGGCACTGTTTGAAAGATCCCCTGAAGAGAAATGGACCGAGGGTACCCTTTGAAAAGTCTATTCCTGAGTTAACGGATATCGTAGGTCAGCTTTTGAAGATAGGATCTTTGTGATATTGAACTTCCCAAGTGACCCCTTTCCCTCCTTCCCTGGTGGCTGTGCTGTAATGTGTTTGTGGGGAGGTGACTGGGGCATCGGAGACCTGTGGAATACCCCTCTGTCCTTCCTTGGTGAGAGGACCGGAGGTCTAGAGGGCAAACACCTACCTTTGGGTTCTTGAGTACCTTCCTTATCCTCTATATGGCAAGACTTCTTTGAAGCTGGAGGATGAAGTTTGTCTTGTTCTACCTGTTTCTGCTATGGGGACATATCTCGTACGTCAGTGAGCATCTATGTGTCAGCGAGAGGAGTCTAATTTGCGCCTGTAAGCTTGGAGAAAAGAAGAGCGTATTTGATAGTTGGCGAGCGTTGGAATGTTGATGAGGGCTAATGTGCAGGTGAGCGCTGGCGCACTGGTGTGCGCTGGCACGATGGTGAGAACTGGGGCGATGGTGAATGCTGGTGCACTGGGGACCGCTGGGCGCTGGTGAGCGCTAGCACACTGGTGAGCTAGTAAACACTACCGCGCTGGAAAGTGCTGACTTGCTGGTGATGCTGGCATGCTGGTGAGCTCAGGCACGGTGGTGAGAGCTGATGGGCTAGTGAGCACTAGTGCACTGGTAACCACCGGCACACTGATGAATGCTGACGTGCTGACGTACTGATGAGCGCGGACATGCTGAGGAATGCTGACGCATGCTGAATATTTGGAGCATGTTGCCGAGCTAGGGAACGATGGTGCAATTGAGCAGGCTGGTGTGTGAGCGATCGATAACTCATACGTGATGCTACATGATGAAAGTGCTCTGCCCGATGATCCATTGGTGAGTGTGCTTACTGGCGAATAGTAGACAGATGGGTATTAGGTGCGCGACTAGAAGAATGATGGCCCTCAGTAGAGTCATGTCTGGGGAACCGATGAACAGGATCTTGACGCTTTGGTGAACGACACATCAGTCAGCGATGGTCAGAAGACGCGTGATGGGAAGGGACTTCCTGACAAGAAGGAGATGAGCCGCTAGGCCAAGGGGGGGGGGGGGGCAGGAGAAAGACGCTCTGGCAAAAGGTGTTTTGGACAAAGGCGAGCAGGCAAGAGACGCGTAGCACGTTGGTGCAAGGACGATGGACGATTGGTCTATCAGTGCGTATGCAGATGAGATGGAGAAGAAAGTAACGGAGACCCATTAGTCAGGCAAATGGTGAGTTGTAGGTTAACCTGAAGACCGCCCTGAAGGATGATGTGGAGGCGAAGTGATGTGTTCTTTAATTGTCAGAAAACCCTCCGTAGCGAATTGCTGGCGATTCTGAAGTGGATGGAGATCTTGAGGTGGAGAGATCAGAGCCGAAGTCTGTGAACTAGTGGTAGCATTGTCAGAAGAAGGTCCAGAGGCAGGCGAAGGTAGAGAGCCAGACGACAATGGACAAGGAGGTTCCTCTGAGGAGGAAGGCTGTGCTAACAAAAGTGAAGAGCTAATTAGGCTTGAAGGTGCAGTTCAAAGGCTAATCGGCGGAAGAGGACAATGGGAACGACGTTCATGGTGACACTCTGTAGGGTCCTGTGGATCAGTAAGCCGACCTTCAGCAGCAGCAGTTCTCCAGATAGGAGTTTTTATTAGTGAACACCACTGAGGGGGAATACACTCACAGGAGAGACTTACCTAAAACTTTGCTTTCCCCTCAAATTATGTTCGGCAAGGGGAGGGGGGGGGAGCGCAGTCTTCGGCAACTGCAGCAGAGTCCGAAAGGGCAGGATGGGAGAATGTTGACAGCTCACACACAACGACGTTGATGAAGGACAGAAGATCTACCTCTATTGTCGACGAGGGCTCTATGCTAATGCTCTGGCGAAGAAGCTGCAACAGGTTATCCTTGGAGGGTAGACCCAGCAACCCCAAGGTTGACCACAAATTCAACAATGGAGATAGTCTTGAACACTCCTAAGGCCCCGTTGTAACAAGTGGTGCCGGTTTGCCAGGGGAAGCGACACCCTCTGAGGTTGTCCTGGTATTAATGGGCCTGCGCTACTACTTGATAGTTCCTCGGAGGAGACTGAACGAGCATGAGATTCGGAGGAAAGTCAGGAAGAGTTTTTGAAAAAGAAGCCTTTGGCTCTTTTCCTTCAGGAAAACTTAAAAAGAGAAGAGTCCTGCTTTGACTTTTTCCTTTGCCATCATCCAGCAGATCACTCGAAACTCTTGGAACACTTACAACCCACATCACACCGTTGACCTCTGCAGGAAGGGAAAAGGGTGTTCTCTGCGGACATGGAAAAACTTTAAGGATGGACCTCACATCCTTGGACAGGCAGAAGTCAACACAAACACACATTCAGATAAAAAGCAAAAATAGCATTAATGGTAGTCCAATATTCAGTGAGCAGCAACGATTATTTGCCATTTGAGCCAAAAACAAAGTGAGCTTAATCACAGGTGTATGAGTGGGAGGGGTAGTGAGTTAACACCTTCTAGCCCCGCTAACTTACGGGATGGGTAGCTAACCCTCGCAAAATTTTAAGGCTTCATCCTTTAAGCTTCGCCGAAAGTAATACCCCTAATAAGAAGCGTATGTTTTTATTACAGTTACGGAACGATGCTCTTTTCAGGAAGGAAGGTTATGTGATTCCTTTGAAGTTGCAGGGACGGCCAGATCAAGCACTACGGGAGAGACATTCTCGTCTTAATTTTTCACGGTAAGCTTAACAAACTTTGTTAAGAGTGCTTCTCTCAGGCGGTTCTGCTTCCGGATATGAAGATCCAAATAATATCTCAATGCCTGGTTGGCACCCTGAATCATCTTAGCCGTCCTAACCTCTAAAATCTGTAATGAAAAAGCGAAAAAAAAAATTAAAAATTGAACTCGAAAATAAGGAAATGTTTCTTGTGAACTCTACATCAAATGATCTCTCTCTCTCTCTCTCTCTCTCTCTCTCTCTCTCTCTCTCTCTCTCTCTCTCTCTCTCTCTCTCTCTCTCTCTCTCAGATACAAACGTTTCTCTATCCGACATTTTCATAATAAAATCGTCTACATCTAAATTTACTTTCATTAAAGAGGAAACGAAAAATATTAAGTCTTTTATGCAATTACAATATCTAAAAATGAAAATAATAACTATAAATTTAACATGGAATGACAGTTTCTTGAAAAGTTTATACTGAATGACTCTCTCTCTCTCTCTCTCTCTCTCTCTCTCTCTCTCTCTCTCTCTCTCTCTCTCTCTCTCTCTCTCTTAATCAATTTTAAAAATAATTTTCAAAATTTATATAAACAATGAAAAATATAATCAACTGAATGTCAAAGGTTGGTCAAAACAACTTAATTCGTACTTCATGTTTAGCAATGCTGGATTTCATGCTTTCCACTACTGCCAGAATGGAGTACTTTTAATAGAGCGAAAGGTTCTAGGAAGCAGCATCCTTATATATTGGCGTCTGCGTAGTTAGTATGTGAAGACTCTCCTCAATTGCACATGAACTCATATTTGCCTTCGTTGCCGCTTCCCCTTGAGCATGATTTTCTAAGAGCTCTTCCTTGCACGTTACCAAAACCTGTAACAAGAGTAAAAGAAGAAAAAAAAACCACATAGAAGAAACATTCTCAAATTAAATCTTGAATAAGATAAACAGATGTCATATATTATAAGAATATGTGCAAAAGAAATCAAGAAAAAATACTGTACCTAGCACTAGACAGGCTTTCTGTACATTGGCTGCAAGAATATTAGTTGATCGCTTTGGCTGAACTGGTTGAGTAGGCATGCATCTTCTGAGAATTGAGGTGGGGAGCCAGCTTCATGACACCATGCTTTATCGTTGCAACATTTATGATTTTCCAAGTTTCCATGAGGTGGTCTACAGCATACTTTACAGTACATATCCTACAGTAATCATGCAATGTGAGGGAGTCCCTGTTATCTTCTTCCAGCAGCGGCTCATTCACGAGTGAATTACCTTCAATCATTTGTTGAAGCTCGACGTTAGATAAAAATCCTTGACACAAGCGATGATTTCTTTAGAATAATTTAAATAAAAATTGATAACATAATTGTTTGTGTTTAATTTACCTTCAAAAACTCATACAATCAATTATGTTTAACTTTTTATCAAAGACTCTCTCTCTCTCTCTCTCTCTCTCTCTCTCTCTCTCTCTCTCTCTCTCTCTTAAAAATAATATGTGTCAGGAGGAAGAAAAACGTCACGAACATTTGGATGTAGGCCATTTAAAGAGTCAAGACGACTAAATTCACGGCCATCTTGAAGGCACTTCCGACAGGCGTCGGAAACAAAGGAGTTAAGGAGTCAATTTAAGGAAATTATTGAAGTTATCCATGATTTTGTAGAGGACATCCAGGACACAGGTGCATATTTCATACTAGAAAGATGCTTTTTGCATAGAGTGATTTTGGCTTTGTGTACACAATCCTATATGTACCGGTGCTATTGACACAAAACACCACTGTGAACCGAAATTTATCTACTTTCCTCCGTTATGTGGGCTTAACCTTCCAGGTAAAATTTTTTGATTTTTTGCCATCCTTTTGTACAGGAGGCCTGCCTCACCCACACTACAAATAGCATCCATGTGGTATCCTTCATCTTCAATTATTACCTTCAGGATGCTAGAGAATTCCTTGGGTGCAACTTTATCCACCGTGTGTTTCTTGCCCGTCATGTTTAGATTACGGATGTTATTCCTCTCTAAGATCCAGTTAAGCCATCTATGTGATGCCTTAAAGCCAGAGGGCAACACGTTTATTCTGCAGAATAACAGGTAGAAAATATTTCTTTGGTAAATTATGGTTTTCTTTGGCAGGCCAACACCCTCGCTCTCCTTTCTTTTGATCAATAGCGCAGCAAACAGCTCCATCTATATAAGCTCCTTGCTACTTGTGAATGCATAACTCCTTGAGTCTAGTGTTAATGATCCGTAGGAGTCACACAGCGTCAAAATCTGTTCACTGTTCTTTAAAATCTATCATAATTCAGATCCGTCCATACACAGCTTGTGGTCAATGGCACAGTTCTTTTTTCCTTTGGTCTTCCACCTAATAAGAAGCTTCATTGTTATAATAGAAAATTTCTTCCTCTTTGGTTTTACAGTAGGTGCACACACTATGATAGGTACAATCTGAATACGCATAACGGATCTGAATAGTGCAAGAGCTATTACAGGACTAAGAATGAAAACAGTGCCGAATTAGCAATACCGATTAAGAGAATATATAAAAATTATTTTCATTATACCACATTAAGACATCATAAATGAGTGACGTGGAGGCCTTTGTTTTAACCAGTGGCAGAGCAGGAAACTTTTGTCCTTATCTATGTATGAACAATAGATCTCTATCTCACCACTCCCATCTCCAACATCAGCGAACCGTACCCCGGCCCCCCAGAGAAAGAATCAATTGAGAGAAAAATAGATTTTAAACACTTCATAGCATAAAAGGTCCTACGAAGCAGCATCGTCATCCGTTATTGGCTTCTGAAATTCTTGTTGAAGAGTGTCTTCTATAGCATCGCCACTCATGATATCTTCCTCCGTTGTTGCTTCCCCTTGAGCATGGAATGGATTTCTATGAGCTCTTCCTTGGCCATCTTACCAAAACCTGTGAAAAATGTGAAAGAAACATTATCAAATATTTCTAAAAAACAAAACAGGTTTTTTTATATATTTCAAGAATCTTTGTAAACGAAATCACGAAAAAGTACTGCATCATGCAATAGACAAGCTTCGTGCACGGCGGCTGAAAGAACACCAGTTCATAGCTGCGGCTAAATTGATTGAATAGATCCTTTCATTGAGACGAAATGGTGAGCCATTTTAAACCACCTATGGCATAATGTTGCATCACTTATGCTTTCCCATACGTCCATAAGATGGCGTAGATTATTCTTAACAAATTTCACACTGTGAGAGTGCACTCAGGAAATCCTCGTTCTCTTCTTCCTCCACCGACTCATTAATGTCTGAATCATCTTCAATCATCTATTGAAGCTCGAAATAGACTCCTCATGTCTTCGAAAATCTAGGAATACAGTCTTGTAATACAGAACCATAATGCGTGTGATGATTTCACAAAAATAAAGTGAATATATATTACTATGACATCTGTCCTTAATCAACCCTCAAAAACTCTCACACAATCTGTTTCTTTTTAACTTTTTACATAACTCCTCTCTCTCTCTCTCTCTCTCTCTCTCTCTCTCTCTCTCTCTCTCTCTCTCTCTCTCTCTCTCTCTCTCTCTCTCTAGTCCTGACATAAGAACTCATCTGGTTTAATGGTTGATTTGAAGTGCTGTTGGGAGGAAAAAAAGACAATACGAATGTTTGGTTGTAGCTCCTCAAAAGACGCAGGGTGTTTCGGGCAATATTCCAATTTTAAGATGACTTTAAATTCATGGCCATCTAGAATGTACTTTCGTTATACGTAGGGGACAAAGCAGTTGAGGAGCCAATCTTGGGAAATTCTTTATGTTATCCATACCTTTTTAAGGGACCTCCAGTACACTAGTGCTTATATCATATTGGAAAGAAGCTTTTAGCATCAAGGGTGTTTGGCTGTGTGCAAACAAGGGGCTTCTCTTGTGTGTCAGTGCTATTCACACGAAACAACAGTGGACTGAAATTTGTCTACTTCCCTCCCTCAAGCAGGCTTAACTTTTATAAAATCTGGTCCATTTTCTTTAAAATGCACTTTTCATTAGATTCACCCATATTCAGCTGGCAGCCAATAACACTGTAGCCTTTTCCTTGGGTGGTCAAGTTAATAGCAAGCTTCATTGGTTCAATAGAAAAATACTTCATCTTTAGATTCACAATAATTGCAGATATGATGACGTAAGATATGAAAATACACAGACAGAATCTAAATTGTGTGACGGCTAGCAACCAACTGAGAATTTAAGCAATGGCTAATTAGCGAAAACAATTAAATGATATCATATATTTTTTTTTTCTTATATCGTGTTATGTCATAAATGAGTTAGATTGAGTTTTCTGTCTAAGCCAATGGTGGAGCAGGAACCTTTTATCTTGACCTTGTCTAAGCAGGAAATCTTTCTCTCACCATCACTTCCCAGATATCAGTAAGCACTCCTACCCAATTTGAATAATTGAAAAAACAATATATTTTATATGCTTTATTGCATGTGACCTGCATATTTAGAACGGCTCCTTGAAGATACAAAGAAGTTATTTCTAATAACTAGCTACTACATAAATGCGAAATTGCATAATTTGAGCATGAATAATTCTGGACCGTACTATACCTTTTTACGTATTAACCTTATCAATCTCTCTGCGCATTTGCTCCTACTTGTTTTTGTGCACATACATTGTTTTGCATCAAGCCCTTTAACCATTAATCACTCATTATTTTTTTCCCACTAGTAGACTTTCTCGTGTTTGTTCATTTCTATATACGTATGATATAATGTATTCATCTGCTTCCTTCTCTAATTACATGTTCATTGTGGCCATCAGTGAAAGTCTCGTACCAAGATCTAATGTCTGCCCTTATACTTATTTGAAGAATAAAGGGGAGATTCATGTTTTTTTTTTTTTTTTTTTTTTTTCAAAGTACCTCTAGTGTGATGAGCAAGTTTTTACTAGCCCACTGTGTGTGTCGACAAAAGCTAAGGTGCCCAACTCTGGTTCTGTACTCTCTCAAGAGAAGAAAATCATATCTTTTACTAAGACATAGAAGAGATGTTATTGTAGTTACAGTGTTATTACATATAAAGGGAAATAACTTAAGCCAATATTTGTAATTTACTTTTAGTACCCAGTTGAACTTACATTGTTAGTAAATATAAAGAAATAAGGTGGGGCATTATTTAAATTTTCTTTCAGATTTTTTACCTTGGAAGGGGGGTTTGCCAGGGCTTACCCCTTTGCAAGATCTGTGACCTGAGTAGGTTTTTGACCTGGGGGGAGGGGGCGGTCGGCTCACCTCCGGCTAGGTCTATGACCAGGGAACTGCTAACTAGGTCAGGTGAGGTGTGTTAGGTTCTGTGATCACTTGCAAATTTTGAAAGTGATAAATAATCACGTTTTTCTTCTTTCTGCCACCCAAAAGTCCCTGGTTCCAATTGTGTCCATTGGACGAAGGGGATGGGATGACTAGAGTACAGATTATTTGTGGAAGAAATACAGGTCAAATTTTGTTTGTATCACACTGTTTACTGTAGGAAAGGATGTTTTTTATTAATGATAAATATTGGTATCTGCTAAACTAAAAATTTACAGGTAATACCTCCACTTAACCAATCCTCGTCGACATTATCACAACTTATTTCTTCAGGAGGCTGAAATACATACTCTCGTTTACAGTACCACATATTCATTATCTTGTTGTTGTTGTTGAAGATTGCCTGGCCCTTCACTGTGTTATGAATTATATATCTTATTCAGAAACAGCGTTACTGTTTCTATCGTGGCGGCCCTTTTTGTATACTGTATACATACTTCATTCTTTTTGACCGGGCGCCTCCTGCGTTACAAGGTATAAAATAAGTAATAACTCGCAATAGCTAAGTGTCGCTTTATCAGGGATACACCATGTGTGATAAAAGTTACTCATAAGGGAAAGTATTATATATGAACTTTTAATCATATGAAGTGTGAGGACTGCATCTAACAATTTTACACCTTAATTCGATTTTATTCCTTCCAAAATTTACATGAAAAGTATATATACCTGGATTCTTTTTTTTTTTTTTTTTTTTTGTTAATATTTATCTTCAAACTTGACCTTTTGAAAAAGAGTAAAAGTAGATGGCAACTATATTGAAAGGAGACGATATAGTCGTCCAAACATATATTCAGAATGAATGTTGCATTTATAAAGAACAATGAACAGAAGAATATATTAAAATACTGGAGCATATTTTTAATTTTTTTTAAACAATAGCTACGTATTTTTTCCCCTAAATTTCATATCAAAGTAATAAAAACTATTCTATTCTCCTTTCCTATTACAGACAAGAATAGGGGATGCTCAGAGAAAAAAACGCTGGCTTTCTTTAGATAGATGTATTGATAATTGGTTATTCACCTACCGTCTTAAAACAGTGGTTTCTTATCATAAGATAAATCATCAGCCAACACAAATTTAGATTTAATTAGTAAGGCAAAGGCCAATTCTTTCATTATGATTTCTAGTGGATTGAAAATTACTTTCTTCTTAGCAATTCATGTCAGTCGTAGATATGATGATTAAATAATGGTGAATTATACTACGAATTAGTCTTAGATAATAAGCTCATTACAGAACTTCAATGGATCCATCATGGATTACTCTCATTGACATTAATCAGAATACTCTCTCTCTCTCTCTCTCTCTCTCTCTCTCTCTCTCTCTCTCTAATCATGTGAATGTTAGGAGTATTTTGTGGTAAAAGTTAGGATGATTTCACAAAAATAAAGTGAATATATATTACTATGACATCTGTCCTTAATCAACCCTCAAAAACTCTCACACAATATGTTTTTTTTTTAACTTTTTACATAACTCTCTCTCTCTCTCTCTCTCTCTCTCTCTCTCTCTCTCTCTCTCTCTCTCTAGTCCTGACATAAGAACTCATCTGGTTTAATGATTGATTTGAAGTGCTGTTGGGAGGAAAAAAAGACAATACGAATGTTTGGTTGTAGCTCCTCAAAAGACGCAGGGTGTTTCGGGCAATATTCCAATTTTAAGATGACTTTAAATTCATGGCCATCTAGAATGTACTTTCGTTATACGTAGGGGACAAAGCAGTTGAGGAGCCAATCTTGGGAAATTCTTTATGTTATCCATACCTTTTTAAGGGACCTCCAGTACAGTAGTGCTTATATCATATTGGAAAGAAGCTTGTAGCATCAAGGGTGTTTGGCTCTGTGCAAACAAGGGGCTTCTCTTGTGTGTCAGTGCTATTCACACGAAACAACAGTGGACTGAAATTTGTCTACTTCCCTCCCTCAAGCTGGCTTAACTTTTATAAAATCTGGTCCATTTTCTTTAAAATGCACTTTTCATTAGATTCACCCATATTCAGCTGGCAGCCAATAACACTGTAGCCTTTTCCTTGGGTGTTCAAGTTAATAGCAAGCTTCATTGGTTCAATAGAAAAATACTTCATCTTTAGATTCACAATAATTGCAGATATGATGACGTAAGATATCAAAATACACAGACAGAATCTAAATTGTGTGACGGCTAGCAACCAACTGAGAATTTAAGCAATGGCTAATTAGCGAAAACAATTAAATGATATCATATATTTTTTTTTCTTATATCGTGTTATGTCATAAATGCGTTAGATTGAGTTTTCTGTCTAAGCCAATGGTGGAGCAGGAACCTTTTATCTTGACCTTGTCTAAGCAGGAAATCTTTCTCTCACCATCACTTCCCAGATATCAGTAAGCACTCCTACCCAATTTGAATAATTAAAAAAACAATATATTTGATATGCTTTATTGCATGTGACCTGCATATTTAGAACGGCTCCTTGAAGATACAAAGAAGTTATTTCTAATAACTAGCTACTACATAAATGCGAAATTGCATAATTTGAGCATGAATAATTCTGGACCGTACTATACCTTTTTACGTATTAACCTTATCAATCTCTCTGCGCATTTGCTCCTACTTGTTTTTGTGCACATACATTGTTTTGCATCAAGCACTTTAACCATTAATCACTCATTATTTTTTTCCCACTAGTAGACTTTCTCGTGTTTGTTCATTTGTATATACGTATGATATAATGTATCCATCTGCTTCCTTCTCTAAATACATGTTCATTGTGGCCATCAGTGAAAGTCTCGAACCAAGATCTAATGTCTGCCCTTATACTTATTTGAAGAATAAAGGGGAGATTCATGTTTTTTTTTTTTTCAAAGTACCTCTAGTGTGATGAGCAAGTTTTTACTAGCCCACTGTGTCACTCGACAAAAGCTAAGGTGCCCAACTCTGGTTCTGTACTCTCTCAAGGAGAAGAAAATCATATCTTTTACTAAGACATAGAAGAGATGTTATTGTAGTTACAGTGTTATTACATATAAAGGGAAATAACTTAAGCCAATATTTGTAATTTACTTTTAGTACCCAGTTGAACTTACATTGTTAGTAAATATAAAGGAAATAAGGTGGGGCATTATCTAATTTTCTTTCAGGTTTTTTACCTTGGAAGGGGGGTTTGCCAGGGCTTACCCCTTTGCAAGATCTGTGACCTGAGTAGGTTTTTGACCTGGGGGGAGGGGGGCGGTCGGCTCACCTCCAGCTAGGTCTATGACCAGGGAACTGCTAACTAGGTCAGGTGAGGTGTGTTAGGTTCTGTGATCATTTGCAAATTTTGAAAGTGATAAATAATCACGTTTTTCTTCTTTCTGCCACCCAAAAGTCCCTGGTTCCAATTGTGTCCATTGGACAAAGGGGATGGGATGACTAGAGTACAGATTATTTGTGGAAGAAATACAGGTCAAATTTTGTTTGTATCACACTGTTTACTGTAAGAAAGGATGTTTTTTATTAATGATAAATATTGGTATCTGCTAAACTAAAAATTTACAGGTAATTCCTCCACTTATCCAATCCTCGTCGACATTATCACAACTTATTGCTTCAGGAGGCTGAAATACATACTCTCGTTTACAGTACCACATATTCATTATCTTGTTGTTGTTGTTGAAGATTGCCTGGCCTTTCACTGTGTTATGAATTATATATCTTATTCAGAAACAGCGTTACTGTTTCTATCGTGGCTGCCCTTTTTGTATACTGTATACATACTTCATTCTTTTTGACCGGGCGCCTCCTGCGTTACAAGGTATAAAATAAGTAATAACTCGCAATAGCTAAGTGTCGCTTTATCAGGGATACACCATGTGTGATAAAAGTTACTCATAAGGGAAAGTATTATATATGAACTTTTAATCATATGAAGTGTGAGGACTGCATCTAACAATTTTACACCTTAATTCGATTTTATTCCTTCCAGAATTTACATGAAAAGTATATATACCTGGATTCTTTTTTTTTTTCTTTTTTTTGTTAATATTTATCTTCAAACTTGACCTTTTGAAAAAGAGTAAAAGTAGATGGCAACTATATTGAAAGGAGACGATATAGTCGTCCAAACATATATTCAGAATGAATGTTGCATTTATAAAGAACAATGAACAGAAGAATATATAAAAACACTGGAGCATATTTTTAATTTTTTTAAACAATAGCTACGTATTTTTTTCCCCTAAATTTCATATCAAAGTAATAAAAACTATTCTATTCTCCTTTCCTATTACAGACAAGAATAGGGGATGCTCAGAGAAAAAAACGCTGGCTTTCTTTAGATAGATGTATTGATAATTGGTTATTCACCTACCGTCTTAAAACAGTGGTTTCTTATCATAAGATAAATCATCAGCCCACACAAATTTAGATTTAATTAGTAAGGCAAAAGCCAATTCTTTCATTATGATTTCTAGTGGATTGAAAATTACTTTCTTCTTAGCAATTCATGTCAGTCGTAGATATGATGATTAAATAATGGTGAATTATACTACGAATTAGTCTTAAATAATAAGCTCATTACAGAACTTCAATGGATCCATCATGGATTACTCTCATTGACATTAATCAGAATACTCTCTCTCTCTCTCTCTCTCTCTCTCTCTCTCTCTCTCTCTCTCTCTCTCTAATCATGTGAATGTTAGGAGTATTTTGTGGTAAAAGTTAGGAACCATTCTATTTCGCTTATTTCATGTATGCTGAATTAGATAAACCCGGTCCCAAAGCAAACTTTTGAGTTTTTGACCGTATAATTTGCATAAAAAATGGCTGTCAAATTGGGAATTTTTTTTCTCATCATATACCCTTTTTTCCAATTTCTCCCTAAGCAAGCAAAAATTACAATTGAAGTGCCTATCCTTATGTTTTGAAAGTTAGAGAGTGTGATTCATTGTCATTTTAAAGTAATTAGTGATAAGCCTTCACAGAAGTACGGAGAATGGTGGTTGCAATTGTTGAAAAATTCATTTCTCCAAGTAATATTTACTATTACCAATATATTTTCTTTAAAGACTAAAATAAATACAGTAGATACTCTGAAGAAGCCTTCACCTGTAGAATACAGATTGTGTATATTTAGGCAAACGCACACAGCCAGTATTATTCCTATTAATGTAAGTGACAAAGGACTTGCAGCAGTCAGGCATGCTGCCAATACCAGAAGAAATCTTAGAAACAGTAAGAGTATTGATTTGATTGAACTTCTTGAGAATGTCTTTGATTTTGTTAAAGCCAAAATCCTTGTGTGGCACACATTATGCTATGCTCACTTCACTGACAAAAATGAACTTAAACGATTGCACAAAATGCAGTCAGTGGATTAAAAAAAGAAAAAAAAAGTTCCAGCAGCAATGGGAACATATATTCATTATGAAGGTGCGTAGAACCAGTAAACTAGAACCTATGCATATTCTGTCAAACTGTGGTTTGGAAAGCACGAAGGTACGGTATATCTCTGTAATGACAAAACAATTGAGTAGCCAAATAATTAAAGCTTCCCATCTAGACTACATAATTGGCTTTTGGTTGGCTGAAATAATTGACCTAATTGAAGCTGAACCTAAATACCACTTGAAATATCTAAGATTATTAACCAAATCTACCATAAAACAAGGCTAGACTCAGACGACACAGACATTATGATGGTATGGCTATGCGAAGAGTTGCAACAATCTGCTGGCAGAGGGCACGTTATCCTACTGAATGGTTTCTGGGAACAATATACAGAGCTTGCTGAAGAGTCATCAACCATAATTCAACCATCATACAACAGTAGGACAACCTTCAAGAAAAATTTTCAATCTCAGCAGGTAGACCTTTTCAATTTCTTCCAACCTCCTAATAGGAGGCCATTCGATAGAAAAAAATAGTGAAGATTCCCACAAAGTATCACCATACCGCAGTTTTGGAAAAGAAAGAAATGGAGGATATTGAGGAAATGTTGCTTCAATATGTGCCTCAAGATGACATTTTCCAATCACTTGTACATGTAACACTGAAAATTCGTGGATACATGATAAAAACTCTGGGTCACAAAGGCTTCTCAGTAAGTAAAGATGATGCAATTCAATGCATTCCTGGTGGTTTATATATGCTATTGAGACTAATCATTGGGGGTCAAGATATGCTAGAAGATGATAGCTCAGAAAATAATTAAGATCTTTTCTAAAGCAGTGCTCGGAGAGTAGCACAGAATCTAGTCTACTATATGGGCGTCAGAAGGAAATGAGCTCCCAAACATATTGGTCTTCCCACTATACTACATCAAGTTGTAGAGTTATTTCAAATGGCAAGCCACTGTTCGAGATATGAACAGGTGTTGCAAAAAGACAATGCTTTAGCTGAAAGCACCTTGGGATCTATGAACCAAGAAACCTTGGCCATTATTTTACCAAACGTTGTATCTAAAGAATTTATCCATTTTACTGTCTTAATGAGACACTTGATGAAAAGAATACTTTCCATGCAACTCAAATGGCATCATGGCAATGGGGACAAAAGCACGTGTTGAACTTCAGATGCTAGAGCCATCTGCTAGACGTACCTTAATCATTCCAGATGTACTAGAAAACCTGTAGCCTGTCGATATAAATCCAGCCAATTATGAGCCTGTGTTCACAGTCACTGTTGACAAGTTATGGTTATGAAATCTGAAGAAGACAGTGATTGTATAAAACAAACACAAGCAATAGACATGACATTTTTCTTGTGACGTTAAGATTCTGCCACGAAGCCTTCTTGGACATTATTCAACCAGTTAGTCTCAACAGAGGAACCAGAGCAGACAGCAATAGGATATTTGCCCTAATTCTTTAGATAGACTAAATACAGTTGCAAAGAGGTGCATAGCAATATCTTCACATTCCGGACAGGAATATATAGTCCTTACTGTAAACTTTTGGAACTAAAGGGATCTGTGAAGGAATATCTGGATAAAAAAATCCCTAACCTTTGTGGACTTCATACCCTGGGATCTGATTTTGCAGTAGTGTGGCTAAAGAGTGGACTACTTGGGGAGGGTGTAGTGCAACTTTGCCTAAGGAAAAGTGCATAATAAGGCTATGAGAGGTAACCAAGTTACTTTGCAAACTCTATGGCAACTTTTATTCCCAATAGTTCTTCAGTTTGCTGCATATTCACAAGCTTTTGTAAAAAAATTCATAGCAAGTAAATTTGATGCTGTGAAATTTATCTTCTGGAGCAACTGTATGGATATGGTATAACTACTGTTGCATTTCCCTCGAGCTCAGCATGATGGAATCTGGAACATTCATCTCCCCTCCTTCAGTCTGATGTTGCCAAATTTCATGCGATATGGCTACCATAACTATGCAAGATGGGGCCTAGTGAATATAGCAGATTTGTACCAACTACCAGAATCTATATTATTAGAATCTCAAAAGGACAACTTTGTTTTAATTCATTCTGTTCAAAAGGTCTACCAAGTTGACCCAGACAATACCATACAGTGAATAAATGAAATAGGAAAGAAAGCAGGAGGTATCATTGGAATAACAAAGACAACTTCAGCGCTTTGTTGGTGGACTCCTTCCTATAACATGAGGTATCCAATTGCAGCTGAAACTCGTGGACTTTACAAATGTTCTGAGAGTAGACATGTTCACAAGGAAGCCACCAAAATAACAGTAAAAACGGGACAACAGTGAAAAAACAGCATAGCTCTCAGCTTTCCATGGATTCAAGGTTATAGCATTGGTTTCACCATCATCATTGAAGATTCTGGCCACAGAACACCTAGCATTAGAAGGAACTCAAAACTTATTATTTTATGCCAAAGAACTGGGACTATAAAAAGTGAATGCATTTGTTGAGGAGAGGATGTTTGTAGCTTAGTACTATGACAAGTCACACATGAGAATCCATGCCCCACTACACAGAATCAAGGACAAAAAAAGATGGCATTTTTGTATGAAGTGGTCCAAGGCAGTGAAGAGAAAAAACAGAAAACTATGAGGACGGTCGTCCAGTTGACTTGGCAGCTATTCTAAAGCATGAGGTTCTACCAGTTCCTGTATCCCTTACTGAAATGAATGGTAAATTCCCCACTGGAAATAAGTCTATGCTAGCAGATAAGTTAAGAGAAAACATAATTTGCCTAGAAACTATTGAGCTTCACAATTCATCATCCTGTCTAATCATTGATGGACAAGCATTGGTGTTTGCTATTGGAAAGCCTGACAAACAATGACCTTTGGAGATATGGCAGACACATACGAAAGAGCAGTATTAAAGGCAAGCTCTAACTATCAACGAATAAACATTGTGATCGATCGATATAGAGAAGAGACAGTCAAACGTGGTACTAGGACATGACGCTCGAAAGAAAAATGACCAATCAGATAATTTTAATTGGGCCGAGATGTACCTGTTCCAAAAAAAAAAAAAAAAAAAGGGCCTAACATTCTGTCATTTCGCGGTTATAAAACTTATGTTGCAAATTTCGTTTCTGAGGAAATATGTTCTTAGGTACCTACCGATAAGGAGATTATAGTTCCCAGGGTTTCCGAATTCCGAGAAAAAACTAAGATTAGGTTATCAAAGACAAACACTGATGTGACTCAACAGAGAGCCACATACGAAGAAGCTGACTCAAGGATGGTATTACATTCTGTGCAAAGTCAGTTCAATATAGGTGTTGTGTAATCAAGCGGTACCGATGTTCTTGTACTTTTTGTTTCCCCCTCCATTTGTGTACAATGAACACCTCTGTATGATGTCTGGTACCATCAAGAAAAGGCGATATTTACCCAATGATAGAGTTTTCAACAACATACTAAGAGATTCAACAACTCTTTTACCATTCCATGCATTAACTGAGATGTGACACCACCTCCTACATCGTAAACAACACAAAATGGTTATAAAGGAAAGCCTTAAAACAGCACTATCATTTGCTCTAGAACTTGGGAATCAGTGAACTTCCGGAGGAGACCATTCAAAATCATTTGTCTGCAGAATATATGATGTGCAAAATAAAACGACTCAATTGATGCAGCAAGGCATATAATGTTATCATAGATTGACATACCAGAAGCAATGCCACCAACTTGTGATTTTCTTTGCTTCCATTTGATGCTAGTTCATTATTAAACACTAATTTGGAGAAATGCTCACTGTGCTGTACCCGAGCTTCCCTCACTCACAAACATGGAATGCAAAATCGTTATTTCAGGACTACAACCCATTCTGATGACATTGCGTCCGATCACACAAAGTTGCATGGAAATTATTTCATGTACCTGCAATAAAAACTCCAGGGTCCATCAGTGCAAATGTCACAAATCCTGGCTAAGATGTACGGCAATGTGCGCAGGTCAAAAACAGAGTGACGGTCAAACTCCTTGTATTGCATGAATATGGATTATTCCAACAAATATTTCAAGGTTGGTAATGATGAATGATAGATATTGAGATGTTTTGCCTGCATGACCACCAAGGAGTATCTTGGGCGTAAAGTTAAAAATCATTGATTTATGATTGTTATGTAATTCATTCAAAGCTGATTTTAAGCAGATAGTTTATCTCTGATATACATACTCTAACCTTCAAAATATAAGTAAAGGCACTTTATTTGTCATTTTTATTTTCCTGGTTAGAGAGAGATTAGACAAAAATCTTTCAAGAAGTATGAAATATTTCCAATTGGGCGGCCATTTACTATTTTTCAAATAAGGTGGTGAAAACTCAAAATTTGGATTTGGAACCGGGTTTACTGAATTTGCCATACACGAATTATGTTAAAAAATCTGGTTCCGAACTTTTATCCATAAATGCTCCTAGAACATTATAAAGGGCCTTTTTTAATAATTCTTTTCTTGATTAGCTTTACTCCTTTACCTCGGATATGCCGGTATTTTTGGAGGAGAAGAAAATGAATATCATAGTTTACAATTTTTAATAAAATTATATTTTGTGTAGCTCGATTCAAGTAAATATTATTCGTATAACAAAGTAAATTAAGGTTTCAAAACCTTTGTACAAGATGTATCATAACTATAATAACATTCAACAACTATGCGGTTATTACATACCGTAAATGGTTGTGAAATACACCAGTTCAATTTCCGCCAGCAGGCATGACCGAAGTAACAGCGCTCTTTAGAAATAATAACTCTACAAACTTGGGTTATTGTATATATATATATATATATATATATATATATATATATATATATATATATATATATATATATATATATATATACACACACACACATATATATATATATATATATATATATATATATGTGTGTATATATATATATATATATATATATATATATATATATATATATATATATATATATATATATATAT
>NC_090734.1:38232972-38255472 GCF_036898095.1 Palaemon carinicauda
GCCTTAGTGACTGCATTCAACGTCCTTTATTCAACAGACAATTTGCAATTTGTTTATGTGCGTCGATACTGTGACTGCGTGCTGTTCTTCTAGTTCAACTAATACTCCGTCTATTAACTAAGTTAGGTTACCTAACATATCTTCTAAGTCCTGCGTTCATTGTTCGCGTGTATATTCTTCATCGAAATCACTAACTGCTCCTTCGTTTTCATTTCTTGCAGCAGCAGCGTGTGCTGAGTTAAACCTCGTATATTGAAATGTTATGTTACTGGTTTAAAGTACACCTTCGCTCACAGCATACTCAATGAGATATATTCTTTCACCTGACATCATTTTTGTCCCATGTCAACGAATAATGAGGCATCTGAACATGATTTTTTTTCACTCTATAACTAAAGGTTGTAAATAAACTTGCACAGAGTAGTACCCTCAGACGAGAAACTATTGATCTTGTGAGGTAGTAGGTTGGCCAGGACACCAGCCACCCATTGAGATACTACCACTAGAAAGGTATTGGATCCTTTGACTGGCCTGACAGTAATGCATTGGATCCCTCTCTCTGGTTACGTATTATTTTTTCTTTTCCTACACTTACACAAAATAGTCTGGTCTATTTTTTACATATTCTCATCTTTCCTCATACACCTGACAACAATGAGATACTAAACACTTCTTCACCCAAGGGGCTAATTACTGTACTGCAATTTGTTCAGTGTGCTATCCTCTTGATAAGGGTAGAAGAGACTCTTTAGCTATGGTAAGCAGCTCTTCTAGGAGGACACACCAAAATTAAACCATTGTTCTCTAGTCTTGGGTAGTGCCATAGCCTTTATACCATGGTCTTCCACTGTCTTGGGTTAGAGTTCTCTTGCTTGAGGTTACACTCGGGCACACTATTCTATCCTATTACTATTTTTTTTCTTCCTCTTGTTTTTTTGAAATGGTGTGTTGGGCAGGCTTAATAGAAGGGCCATGGATGCCTGGTGGTTTATCAAGAGGTTGTCTTTTCCTTTTTCTGATTATTTTTCTTCTCAAAACCATCCTTACTGTCCTCCCTTCAGTTGAAGTGGCTATCCTGGAGGGTATTTAGCTTTGCAGGGTGTATCGGCTCCTCCGTGTTGACCAGTTTTTCCGACTTTTTACTATAGTCTATGGGTTTCATCAATCACTTTATTTATAATTCTGTATATATTGTTTTTGTTATAATTCTTGTTAATCTAGTTTTTAAGTATGATGTCTCTTTTTTATTTCTCTTAATTTTATGCTGTCTGGAGACACTGAGTGAAATCCGGGATCAGTAAGTCTTAAATTTCGTCAGTGTTGTCTTCTGTATTGCAAAATTCGTGGTTTTCATGCAAATATCCAAGACCTTACAAGTTGCGTCCAGACATTATGATATTCGTTTGTGCTTAGAAACTTTGGTTTCTAATATGAGGAATTCATCTGATAGCTGGTTTTAAGAAGCAAATAATATTGAAACGTGATGCCATCCCTAAGGCCTGGGGAATGGTGGTGTATATTAGGACCGAGTACCCCGCTTCTCATAAGTCGTGCTATCAATGTGGATGTCATGAGATTCAGGTAATGAAAGTTTGTAGCAGGCATAATTTTTATTTGTGTTCGGTCTACCGGAATCCAGACATGGATGATTCTATCTTCCATTGTCTTCTTACCATTATGGCTAAGATACAAGAAGATGATAGAAAGGCTTCTTTTGTCTTTGTTGGTGATTTTAATGCTCGCTATAGGGAGGGGTTAAGTTCTATCTCTCCCACCGATCGCTATGGATTAAGAGCTATAGATTTTGCCCCTGAATCAGGCTGTGAGCAAATCATAAATGAAGCTACTCATAGGTCTGATAATTGCTTGGACCTCGTATACACTGACTCCCCTGGTGTTATAACTAGTAAGGTTGATTCTCCAGTCGGGACATCTGATCATGCATTGATTTCATTAGTATTGAAGACTGAGCAGCATGTCCCTGATATATCATACTCTGGTAAAATTTATATGAAATCCCAAGCATACTGGAATGAGATTTTGCATGATCTGTGCTCGAATTGGTCACAATTATTTAGTAGTGTAGATCCTGTTGTCCCTTTGAATTAGAATCTAGTCATCATAATTGATAGGCGTATCCCTTCTTGTGTGCTAAGGTACCGAGTGAAGGACAAACCATGGTTCAATGATGATTGTAGACGTGCTTATTTGGAGAAGCAGGAGGCCTATCATCTTTGGAAAGGTAACATATCAGATTTGACCTGGACCAACTATACTCAGCTTCGAGCTTTTGCTGAAAGAGTTTATGCCTCAACTGAAAAGGAGTACAATTTAACAATAATAAAAAACCCTTTCTGGTACAATTCAGGAACATAAATGGTGGTCTACCCTTAAATCTACACTCTTTGGTGTATATGCAACCATGTGCCGACGATTCCGCGCAGGACAGTTCAGCGCCGACAGTTCAGCGCTGCCAATTCAGCGAATGGCAATTCAGCTTAGAATCAATTCAGCGCATGACAATCTAGCACAACGATAAATCAGCACAAGGACAATTCAGTGCAAAAATGCACACACATTCACCCTTATCTTATTATTAGCATATAAAGATTATTTTTCTTATTTTTATCATTGTCATTATTATTATCATTATTATAATTATTATTATTATTATTATTATTATTATTATTATTATTATTACTGTTGTAATTCATGGTTGTTAACAATAACAACCACTGAATAAATGAAGACAGTTATAGTACAAGCTTAGGACGGTATATATTCCCTTTTCTGGAATACAGTTGTTTATAAACATTTGCTTAATTAAAACTGAAAAGCCAGCCTTTTGGAGCGGATTTTATCGGAGAAAGGACGCGAGCATATTCTATCAAATGGATTTTGGTATCATTTGAATAGAAAACTTCGGAATGGAAAAGAGTCTTGGCGTTGTACACAAGACAGATGCAAAGGTCGAATCCATGTCAACGGAAACTTGTGGGAAGATGTAAAGGCCCATACTCATGTGCCTCAGCCAGTAGTATCAGCAATGAAGAAGATGGTTTCTGACCTACGTGAACGAGCCAGTGCATCTAATGATGTCCCAAGAAGAATAATTCAAGAAACTCAAGTCTCTTTGCCAGAGGAAGGTACGGTTTTACTCCCTAAGTATACTTCATTACAACAGACTGTTCAGCGCCGACGAAAAAGAGATGGTGAGCCAATTCCAGCACCTAATGATTTCAGTGATATTTTATTACCTGAACATTTGCGTGTAACACACAGTGGAGAACCTTTTTTTTTGTACGATTCTGGGGTTGAAGATACCAATAGAATGTTTATCTTTTCGACTAGAAAAATTTTGAACTCCTGAAAAAATACAAAAACTGGCTTGCAGATGGTACATTTAAGGTAGCTCCGCGCCTTTTCCACCAACTTTATGTCATTCCTATGCTTTGTGAAGGATGTGTTTTTTCCAGTGATATATATACTATTGCAAAATAAGACAGAGGATTCATATGAAAAAGCATTAAGAACTATTTTGAATCTATACCCGGATCTGACGCCAGCCACTATGCTATGTGATTTTGAAAAGGCTTTCCAAAATGCATTTTCAAGAGTTTTTCTAGGAACGCAAATAAGCGGTTGTTTTTCCACCTTGCTCAGTGTATATGGAGAAAAATACAGGCATTGAATCTTACCCAGATTTATGTAAGTGACGAACATATTCGTCGACACTGTAAGATGTTGGTGGCCTTAGCTTTTGTGCCTGCTGACGATGTTTGTAATGTGTTTGAATCATTGTAAGATGTTATGCCTCCGGAATTGGAAGAGTTAACAAATTATTTCGATGACACATGGATTGGTCGTCCATTCCGTCGTCGAAGAAGAGATGCGGTTTTTAAACCCGAGTTATGGACTGTTTTTGATCGAGTGCAGGGCGACCTACCTAAGACCAATAATTCATTAGAAGAGTGGCACCGAAGTCTTCAGTTAACATTGGGTCATAACCATCTAACCATTTATAAGTTTGTCGAGTTTCTTAAACTAGAGCAAGATAGCATAGAGAAAAGGATACTGAGAATAAGAGCTGGAAACGACGATGGTAGAAAAAACCCAAAATACCAAAGGACAGCTAAGGCAATAAAAACGCTTGTTAATGAGTATGGAAGTCGATTTGATAAGTTGGAATACTTACAAAATATAAGCTAACTCATTGAATTGCAGAAATAAATTAATTCATTTCTTTTTACATATACTGTATGTATTATTATTAATATGTAATTTAATAAATCTTTTATATCACTTTTTATATATTATCAATAAAGTGTTAAAACTTTTTGCTGAATTTCCTTGTAGTTGCTTCCTTATGCTGACTTGTTACTGTGCTGAATTGTTCTTATGCTGAATTGTCATTCACTGAACCGTGTGTACCTTTTGGCGCCGAATTGTCCTTGTGCTGATTTGTCCTAGTGTTGAATTGTCATGCGCTGAATTGTCATTTGCTGAATTGGCAGCGCTGAATTGTCTACGCTGAATTATCCAGTGCGGAATTGTCGGTGTACCATATGCAACAGTTTCTCCTTTACTTAAACCAGGTGGCTCAGTCACTCACTGTCCAAAGGAAAAGGCAACCCTTTTGGCTGATGATTTTGACAGTAAACAGAGTAATGAAAAACTTGAACTTCCTCATTCCTGTTTTCCTGAGGATAAACTAACTAGTTTAGCTTTTCAAACTCGTGAGATTAAAGCTCTGTTGATGAACTTTGATGCTTATGGAGGTGTAGACCCAAATGGTATTTTTCCTATGTTTTTTTGTAAAGACAGCAGATTTCTTAGCTCTAAAGTTATCTGTTATTTTGCGCAAGTTAACAAGAAGAGGAGATTTTAGCACTTGTTGAAGAATTTTTAATGTTACTCCTCTATGTAAATGTGTTTGTGGTAGCTCAAGTCCCGCTGATTACCGCCCAATTTCCATAAGTCCCATATTATCTAGTTTTTGAATTTCTTCTGACAAAATGTCTTAATAGGTTTGCTGAAGGTAATCATCTACTCCCTCGTTTGCAATTTGGTTTTCGTAAAAGCCTTGGAGTAGGTGATGCCCTTCTTACAATCTCCAATGTTGTACATAAATTTCTTGATTGTGGTCAGGAAGTCCGTATGATTGGCCTTAATTTTAGTGCTGCCTTTGACCGTGTTAATCATGAGGCCCTTGTTTTCAAACTCAAACAGTTGTGGCGTTTCTTAGCATTATTATCGATCTTTTAAGTAATAGATCTCAAAGAGTTGTTGTTGATGGGCACCATAGTGAGTATAGGAATGTGATATCCGGTGTTCCACAGGGAAGTGTCTTTGGCCAATAACTTTCCATATTATATACATAGGACATGTGGTTTGGGTTAGAAAATAAGCTTGTTGCATATGCAGATGATGCTACTTTCTTTGCATCAATTCCATCCCCTGAATGTAGATCTGTGGTTGGTGAATCCATTAATAGAGATTTAGCTAAAACTAGTGCATGGTGCAAATTATGTGGTATGAAGTTGAATCCTAACAAAACTCAAAGTATGATTGTAAGTAGATCAAGGACGATGGCTCCTCAACATCCGGATCTCAGTATTGATAGCGCTTCTTTAAATTTGTATGACTCTTTTAAAATTTTAGGTGTGATTCTCGACCGCAAATTTACTTTTGAGAAACACATTAGGTCTGTGTCTTCATCAATTGCACAAAAAAGGGCTTATTGAGAAAGTTTTACAAGATTTTCGGTAATTAAAATATTCTGAAGAAGTGTTTTAATTCTTTCATTCTACCTTGTTTTGAGTATTGTTCTCCTGTCTGGTGTTCAGCAGCTGATTCTCATCTTAATTTCTTGGACAGAAACTTAAGGTCTATTAAATTTTTTATTCTTGATCTAGATATTAACTCTTACCATCCTTTACATTCAGATCTTCCTGGACAATTCAATCCTGTTCGTAATACTAGGCAGGCCGTTAATTCTAATAGCCAGGTCTTCATCATAAGGCTCAATACTACACAGGATTCTAAGAGTTTTATTCCAGCTATTACCAAGTAATGGAACGATCTTCCTAATCGGGTAGTTGAATCAATAGAACTTCAAAAGTTCAAAGTTGGGGCAAATGTTTTTATGATGACCAGGCTGACATGAGTCTTTTCATAGTTTATATATGACATATCTGTTTGTGACGTTGTTAATAGTTTATATAGGACATATCTGTTTGGACGCTGTTACTGTTTTTAGAATGATATATTGTTAATATACTTTCATTATTTATTTTTATCCCTATTTCCTTTCCTCACTGGGCTATTTTTCCCTATTGGAGCTCTTGGGATTATAGTATCTTGATTTTCCAACTAGGATTGTAGCTTGGCTAGTAATAATAATAATAATAATAATAATAATAATAATAATAATAATAATAA
This sequence comes from Palaemon carinicauda, assembly GCF_036898095.1. Classification (NCBI taxonomy): domain Eukaryota; kingdom Metazoa; phylum Arthropoda; class Malacostraca; order Decapoda; family Palaemonidae; genus Palaemon; species Palaemon carinicauda. The sequence continues at coordinate 38,239,414 of NC_090734.1, forward strand.
TAATGAAAAGAGTAGTACTGAAATTATTTCTGAGCAAGTGGGATAGTATTCCTCTTTTAATATGACGAATGTACTAAATCTTTGGGAACCTCCACTGTGATGGAAATATACCGTCACCTATATGACTTTTGACACGTCACCTGTAAAAGAGTCCAATGACCTCGCACATTAATTTATTACGGCTATGATCCTTTTAAAAAGGACAATGATTTCACTGTATAAAAACAAATATGTATGTATGTATGTATGTATGTATATATATATATATATATATATATATATATATATATATATATATATATATATATATATATATATATATATATATATATATATATATATATATATAAATATATATATATATATGTGTGTGTGTGTGTGTGTGTGTGTTTGTGTCTGTGAGTGTGTGTCTGTGTGTGTGAGTGTGTGTGCGTGTGTGTGTATATCTGTGTGTGTATCTGAGAGAGAGAGAGAGAGAGAGAGAGAGAGAGAGAGAGAGAGAGAGAGAGAGAGAGAGAGAGAGAGAGAGAGAGAGAGAAAATTTCCAATGATTTACAAAATAAAACTCATTTCCTCGCTCTGGAAAAATAATTCATTGCCTGTTTATCTCAAAACTTATTGCTGGAAGCCGAGCAGGAAGATGGTTATATTTCATATTTTTCAATATTGGGTTGAGCTGGAAATGCTGCTCACATAATTCTTGTCTTCGTGCAATTGTCTTGCACCGAGCAGTATTTTTGCGAATTTTATATCATGTTCCTCTTTTTTAAATTTCTTCTTTGATTGAGATATAATGGAAGAGAATAAAGTATGCCCTACTTATTGTTCATCCTTTTTTTTTCTTTTATATAACGCTACGTGCATATGATAATGTTATTTGGTGACTGCTTACCTGTCCCCTTCATATGAAAATCATTATCGTGACTGCCAAAAACTGCTTTCATGACTGGAGAGCGAAGATATCGTCATATGTTATTTTTTTTTTTCTTTTCATTGGAGTGTGAAAGTAGTCCTTTGTTTATCTATTAAGTTTATCAGGATATCTGTGTTAAAAGACTCAATTCTCAAATAATTTATCCAGACCTATATCTGTATTTTTGGTAGAATATTTCTGAAACTCAGAATATATAACGTAACACAGAGAAGATTGAAGATTCAGTTATAAATGTCTAATCATCAATAGAGATAACAACATAAAAGATAAGATAAAAGTCACTCAGATTGAATGCTATCGAAAGCATTGCGTTTTGACTAATAGTTGAAAAGGTACGACTGGCACTTTAGATGGCTGTTGTACAGCACTAACATGATTAATTTCAAGTACTCCTTCCATATATATATATATATATATATATATATATATATATATATATATATATATATATATATATATATATATATATATATATATATATATATATATATATGGCAAATTCGTAGTTTATTTGTATTTTTCCTAACGATACAAACTTTAGCCATTTATTACGGGTATTACTTTTGGCGTAGTTGAAATGACAAGCCATTAAAGTTTAGCGAGGGTTAACTACCTGCACCGCTAGATAACGGGGTTGGGGGTAGGGGTGGGGGGTAGGGGGTTTAGCTCGTTACTAACACGCCAGTGATTTAGCTCACTTTGTTTAGAGGTACGACTTCAAGGGGGATTGGGCTGGCAGGCAAGTTTTTATAAACAGCTAAGGTTTGTATCATTAGTCAAAATACAAATTATGTACGAATTTGTCATTTGTTCCATAACTGGAATACAAACCTCGTTATTTATTATGGTTGACTTACCCATTAGGAAGGGTGGATGTCCCTGCCAATCTGGCTATTGGCTTTAACCAAGGGCTCTTTATCTGAGTATGTCAGTACTCAAAAATAAGGAGTCCCTACACCTCGCTAAAACCTTGCTACGCTGGGTCTGCGGCCTACTCCAGCTGTGTGTTGACATATATAGAATTGTGACCGTACAGGTAAAATTATTCCGAGTCATTAGAAGAAAAAACTGTTGTAACCAAGACTTTCCTAATACCACCTCGCCAGGGTACGGGGACGCAACAGTATTAGTTTTAATACTAGGTACACAAAGAAGCATGGTTCACCTGAAGTGGTTTGAGGTCAGCTTGTGCTGAGAACCCAGGATGCTGATTTCCCCAAGAGAGGGAAGAATAAAAAAAAGAAGAAGAGCCAGTCAAACCTTTTCATTCACACAGACTGAGACCGGGTAACAATGCCCTCAACCTTCTTCTACTTGTCTAATAAGGAGCTTGAGTTATTAAACCAACTATTGTGCTGCCACTACAGGACTGATTGAAAAAGTATCGAGATTCAGTGGGTCACATCTTGCAGATAGTGGGATGTGAATGTAGTTTGACGTTTCCACACCCCATCGTGAAGATCCTGCATCATTGAGAAGTTTCTCTTGAATGCCATGGACGTAGCTACGCCCCTGTCATCCTGAGCTCTTTGGCAATGTTAAGGAGGAGGGTCTGGATTCAGTGCATGGTCTATGTCCTTGCGAATCCATGCTGAGATTGTGCTCTTGGTGACCCTCCTCTGGGTCCTTTCTGTGCTGACGAAGAGTGCAGGCACATGAGGACGAGCTGCGGCTGTTCTCTTAAGGTAGAGCCTCAAACTCCTCACAGGGCAGAGTAAGAGATGATCAGGGTCATCTGTTACAGAACAAAGTCTCAAATTCCGAAAGGAGTCAAATCGTGAATCCGCTACTCCCGGGTTCTGAGTCTTATCAATAAACTCATAGATGAAGCTAAACGTTACCTCTCCCCATACCCTTGAATGGCTATATCGTATGAGAGACCATGAAGTTTACTGACTTGTTAGGCCAAAGGTAAAGCTAGCGGAAAAACCGTCTTCCAAGTTAGGTGGTGATCTTTTGCCTGGCGTAATCGTTCATAGGGAGGTTTCTCAAGACACCTGAGAACTCGAACCATATTCGATGGGGAGGTTTCAGGTTTCACTTCAGACTGAGGACAGGTAAGTTTATAACTCCGTATGAGTAAGGAAAGATCTAGCGATGAAGAGATGTCCATTCCTTTCAGTCTAAAGGTGAGGCTTAAGGCTGAGCGATAGCCTTTTAACGCAGGGACTGAGAGGCGCATTTCCTCACGCAAATATACGAGGAACTCCGCTATTGCTGGAATACTGGTATCGAGATGAGTGATCCCCCTTCCACGACACCAACCACAGAAGACTTTCCATTTTGCCTGGTAGACAGCTGCTGATGACTTTCGCAGGTGTCCTGACATCATGATCACAACTTGTTGCGAAAATCCTCTCTGAGAGAGGAGACGCTGGATAGTGTCCAAGCGTGAAGTCGTAGGGAAGCTACGGCTTTTTGGAATATGTTGGCATTTTGTTGTTTGGGTAGATCATGTCGTGGAGGAAGTTTTCTTGGGGGCTCTGTTAAAAGTAGCAGAAGGTCCAGAAACCACTCTGGGTGATGCCATAGCAGAGCTACAAGGGTCATTGAATGGTTGACCAATGTTAAGGTATTGTTGAGTACCCTCCTCATCAGACAGAATGGGGGAAAGACGTAAATGTCGATGTTTTCCAACTGTTGTTGGAATGCATCTTGCCAGAGAGCCTTGGGGTCTAGGACTAGGAAACAATACAATGGGAGCCTGAAGTTCAGGGCCATTGCGAAGAGGTCCACTGTCAGAGAATCCCACAAAGTCAGGACTTTGTTGGCTACTAGATGATCCAAAGACCACTCGGTACACACTATCTGAGATGCTCCGCTCCAGTTGTCGGCAAGCACATTCTTTTCACCTGGAATGAAACGTGCCAATAGTGGTATCGAGCAGATCTCGGCCCATCTCAGTATCTCTACTGCTATATGGGATAGGTACTGCGAAAAAGTACCTCCTTGCTTGTTGATGTAAGCCATTACTGTGGTGTTATCGCTCATCACCACGCTGGAGTGGCCTGCCAGGATCTGTTGGAACTGTTAAAGGGCCAGAAACACGGCCTTCATCTCTAGGAGAGTTTTGTGGAGGTCCTCTTCTGACTCTGACCACAGACCCGAGGTCGTATGGTGCAGCATGTGGGACCACACCTTTTTTTTTTAAGCGTCTGAGAACAGCATCAAATCCGAGGGGATGAAGAGAAGATCCACTCCCTTTCGTAGATTCTCGTCTGCCACCAACCACTCGAGGTCTGTCAGCTCCGCTGATCCCATGGGGAACCGGATATCCGGGGAATCAAGAGTCTGATTCCACCGAGACTTGAGTCGCCACTGGAGGGATCTCATCCTGAGGCGAACATACAGAACTTGAAGGGCCAGTGATAAAAAGGTGACGGAGGAAACGTAACCACGTCTAGTCTGGGAGTTCTTCTCATCTGAGGAAGGGTCTTGTGACCTTCCTCAGCCTTGCTATTCTGTCGTCTGATGGGAAGGCTTTGTGGAGATTGGTGTCTATTATGATGCCTAGGTATACCAGTCTCTGTGTAGGAAGGAGGGAGGACTTCTCGAGATTTACCAAAGTTTCAGAAGTTTGTCTCGGTCATGAACAAGGGCAAACACTCGTAAAAACTTGAGGGGCTGTGGAAAAACCAAAGCACAGCACCTTGAAATGGTATTTCCTGTTCTAGGCTTAATCTTAGGTACTTCCTTGAAGATGGATGGACTGGAATCTGGAAGTACGCGTCATTTAGATCAAGTGTACACGCGAAGTCCTGTGGTCTTACCGCTAGTTTGACTGTGTGTGCCGTCTCCATGTTGAACAGAGTTTGCTTGACAAACTTGTTCATAGCTGAGAGGTCGATGACTGGTGTCCAGCCTCCAGACGCCTTTCTTACAAGAAAGAGTCGACTGAAGAAGTCTGGGGACCCGTCGAGGACCTCCTTGAGAGTGCCCATATTCAACAGGGTTTCGACTTCTGCCCAAAATGCCGGCCTCTTTGCTGATCCTATGGCAAAGTTTTCCATCGACACTGGATTCCGGGTCAAGGGAGGGATATATGTTATGAACGGGACGCGATATCCTACACAAATCACAGATATTGTTCAGGTTTCGGTCCCAAGTTGCTTCCACCTGTTCGAGCAACTTTGTAGGCTTCCCCCCACTGGTGAACAAGCAGGGGGAGTGCCTATCCTAGCATTTGCGGCCTTGGCTGCTCCCTTTAGGATTTTTACCTCCACTGGAGGACTTAGTGCCTTTCTTGTCCTTGGCAGGAAAGGGCTTCATAAACACCATCGTCTTCGCTGCTGTCTTGGTCGTCGTTGTCTTGATGGGACGGGACTGCTTAGGAGCTTGTGGTTTATAGGGTATGGATGTTAAAGCCCTATGGAGGAGCGAGTCCTGTTGGGAATTCCTCCATCTCTCAGCAGCATGTTCTGCATCCTTGAACTCAAACAGATGGGCTCCCTCTAGAGAGGAATGTCTGAGCCTAGCTATCTCAACGTTAGGGAATTGTTGGTGGAATCTCTCAGATACTGCGTCTCAACGTTTCAAGATGGTATTTGCCCACAAGTTCAAAACTTGGTGAGCGAGAAACTCTATCGTGCGTGTGCCCCAGAGAAGGAAAGTCTCCATTACCTTCCTGGTCCGTTTCATGGAGAAATCCTCAGTATGTACCAGGATTCCTAAGGTCCCTAACCAGATATCAAGTCACAAAATAGCCTGCATAGGATACTTCGTGACCTTTTCCTGATTAAGGATATCGGTCACCGAGAAAAAGACCTGCCGGCTGGAGAGTCTCTCTAGAGAGACCCCTTTAGTGAGCTCTTCAAATGAATGGCGTAGAGTAGGACCTGGGCTAGGCTCCTCCAGGATCTTTAATACCTCCTCTGTTGGACACGAGGAGGTGGGAGGAGCTTGTTGCTAGAGCCGGAACGATGGGAGGAGGCATACTCAGAGAGCTGCAGGGTGATCTTAACTCTGGCACTCTTCAACCCTTGAGACCAAGGCAGGCCTGCACTGGTCTTTGAGGGCTTCTGGGTGCCAAAGACACAGTCTAAGACCATATCCTAGCCCTTCTGATGTGGTATCTCTGGGTCGGTAAACCTGTTGAGATCCCATATACGAGTCAAGACCTCCCAGAATGCATGTTCTGACTCTTTTTGCTTTCCTTCCGACGTCAGACTTGCAGCAAGGTCTCCATCTTCCAACTCCAAGACCTCTTCCCGAGGTGGGTCACGGACATCCCTCGATTAGCTGGCTGTCTCCGTCTTGGTAGTCCTAGTGGAGAACTTTGACAAGGTCTTGGAGTCTTCCGAGGAAGGATGTAGGACTCCAACAATGAAGTCCTAGATGTCATGTCCTTCCTGATCTCTGATGAAGGTAGGGAACTCTCTGCGTGAGGGGAGGCTTCCTCCGACGGTGGAATGGAGGGGGTCCTTTCCCCACGGGACTCCTTGGCAAAGGTGAGGTGGGAGAGTATCCCGGGGAAGATACAGGAGGAACTAGCATCGATGGTCTGACCTTAGTAAGTTTTACCTCGAGGAAGTGACCACAAAAGAGACTCCTCTTTTCCTCTTCAGGGGGATGGAAGAAGCCGTGGTTCTGCACTGAGAGTCTGGAGCTATAGGCTGCTCCAATAAGCAGCCAGACAGGGAAGGATTGAAGGCCTGAGCTACAGCTCTGACTAAGGCACTGAACCATGTCTGTTGACTGACTGATACTCTGTCAGATAGATTCCCTAAATAGAATGGGACCAAAGGTTACCTATGAGGAGTTTCCATTATATGTGGGTCCACCTTAGAAGAAGACATTTTGTGATCCTGAACATATCTGCAGAATCCTGTTCCCCTTTTCCCGATAGGCGTGCTGAAAAGAGTTTGCGGGCAGGGAACTGTTGCTATGGTGACCTGGCTGAGTACAGTTCCTGTGCACGTTATGGTGGGAGCTGATGTGCAGGTGAGCGTTGACGTGCGCTTGCGCGGCGAGAGCTGGCTTGCGCGTGCGAACGAGTGGTGACGCGCAGGCGAGAGCTGGCGTGCTGGCGAGTGTTGGCGCGTACACGCGGGCAAATGTTGGCGTGCACGCGTGGGCGATTGTCGGGTGAGCGTGACCCGGTGCGTGCAAGTGGGAGAGATCTGGCAAACCGGAAAGTGCTGGCGTGCAGAATCACGATGACGTGCAGGAGAGTGCTGGCGCGTGGGAGAGAGCTAGCGCGCAGAAGAGTGTTGGCATGCAGGAGAGCGCTGGCGCGCAGGAGAGTGTTGCCGCGCAGAAGAGCGATGGCGTAACGTAGAGTGCTGGCGTGCCGGAGAAAAATAGCACGCAGGAGAGTGCTGATGCGCGAGAGAGCAATGGTGCGCAGGAGAGTCCTGGCTCGCAGGAAAGCACTGGTGCGTAAGAGAGCGCTGGCACGTAGGAGAGTGCTGGCGCGTAGGAGAGTGCTGACGCATAGGAGAGCGCTGACGTGTGGGATATCATTGGTGCGTAGGCGCAGGCAGCAGCTGCCATCTAGGTTGGCGAGCAGGAGACCGAAGTTGCACGTCTGTGCACAGTTTCGGTAGGCGCTGAGGGCGAGCAGGTGAAGAAGCATGCCGAAGCATTGTAGGTGCACTGCAGGAGGTTGGCCAGCTGAAGGGCGATGGCGCGCAGCTGCACATTTTAGTAGAGCCTCAAGAGGCTTTACCAGGAATAGGAACGGTAATGGAAGGTTAACAGGTCAGCTGGCAGGTAGATCAGGAACGGGGATGTACCCTTTGAAGGAGCAAACATCCACCGACGGAGATCACGAACGATCTGCAGAATGGTCCAGGACCTAAATTGGAGGAATAGTAGCAGTGCCGTCGGAAACAGGTCAATGTGCGGTCGAAGGTCATGGGGCAAAAGACGACTGCAGCGGAGACTTCTCTGCAGGTGACGGCTGTGAAGACGAAGCAAAAGAGCCGAACAGGCACCTTTTCACCGGTGGTGAAGGGAGAACTCTAAGGCAAAGCGGAGGCGAGCTTTACGGTGAAAACATCCTTTATGGGACGTTGGGTTAGCAAGCAGACCATGAGCTGCAGCCGTCCTCCGAAGAGGAGTCTCTATGAGTGAACTCCCTAGAGGGGGAGAAACACTTGCAGATCAGACAGACGTTGGACTTAGTTTCCCCCTCGAAGGATGACCAGAAACGGGGGAAACTACGTTGGCAGCAACAGCTTGAGAGTCTGGAGGAAAATGGGAGTCGGTTGAGGTCACAGGCGACAACTCTGACACCACAACGTTTACAAGGGCCAGAGGATCTACCTCCGACGGTGACGATGACTACTGCACACTAGATTCCCCAGCTGATGATTTGCAGAAATGAGTCCTTGGAGGGCGGACCCGGGAGCCCCAAGGAAGACCAAACCTGAAACAGGATAGTTATTGACAAGGCCTCACCCTGGGGGAGAGGTGGGGCCGCATCGCTAGGGGAAGCAACACCATATCTCGTGGACCTGGGTTGGCCGATATAAAATTGGTCTACGCTACTACTTGATAGTCTCTCGGAAGAGACCGAACGAGTAGGAGCTTAAGAGGAGGGTCGAGAAACAGATGAAGAGGCCTTGGGTTTTTCCCCCTTTGAAGGAGCCTTCAAAGGAGAAATATCCCGTTTAGACTTCTTCTTTTGCGTTCGCCAAAACCTCTCCCATTGGAAGGCACACCACACCCTACACTCACTACACATGTTACAATCACACCGTTGACCTCTGCAGGCAGGACAAAGGGTTTGGGAGTCGGTCTCCACCTCCGACATAAAAGTTCCGCAGGGCCTGCCGGTGAGTCCAGGCCAGGTGCACATGCTTGCAGTAGTCAACACACAAACACACACTAAAACAAAGAAAAAGCAAAACCACATTAATGGCAGTCCAATAAAGGCGAAGGATGAAGAGCAGCAACGTCCGTTCACCATACGAGCCAAAAGTAAAGTTAGCTAAATCACAGGTGTGTGAGTGGGAGTGGTAGCAAGCTACCCCCTCCCTAAAACCATCCCCCTCGATAACTAGCGTGCAGGTAGTTAACCCTGGCTAAACTTTAATGGTTCGTCATTTCAGCTACGCTGAAAGTAATACCCCAAATAAATAGCATAGTTTTTATTCCAGTTAAGGAACGTATATATATATATATATATATATATATATATGTATATGGAAGGAGTACTTAAAATTAGTAATGCTAGTGCTGTACAACAGCCATCTAAAGTTTAATAGTGAAACCCTTTGAACTATGCGAATAATCCTCCCAAGAATGCTTTATTTCTACAGGTTACAAATTCTTTATCCTAGCGTGGATCCAGAAATTTTAAATAAGGGGAGGGGGGTTGGAAAACTTGAACAAAATAGCTGGAGTCACGGGGACAGCTATAAGCTCCAACCCTCAAGCAGCTAACGCACTTTCAAGCTATTTCATAACAATTTTTTTTTTTATGTTTTTTAAACCCTTTTCACCTTACCTTTATAATTCATAAGGTGAAAATTCATCACACAATAACAACACTCCTATAAAATATATTAAACATTTCAGCAGAAGATTTGATTTAGGGAAATGACTATACTTTTCGAGAAAAATCATCAGCTGACTATCTCTGAGTTATATTTGTAATAACTCTCGACTTCTTTCAACATGATCTAATCCAAAACACAATCTCTTAATTCCCATCTCATCGATAATGAATCTTTACTACTTACGAGTATGTGAGAGAGAGAGAGAGAGAGAGAGAGAGAGAGAGAGAGAGAGAGAGAGAGAGAGAGGGGGCGGGGTTAGATTCTCAGCCTTAAACATCTTTTCTACATTTTTCTTGAAGCAACTGATGAGCGGAAATTGTTGATTATTTAGTTTGAAGCTTTTCGTAAAACCAAAGCTTTTTATCAATAAACCTTTTTAATTTCCTCATATAAGACATTTCTCGAAACAAATGCTTTATAATTTCTTTGAAAAATTTCTTTCTTCAGTTTTCAACCTATCTACTTTATCATTCTTATTTATTCTTACACAAACAACAGACCACAATACTAATTACGTTGCAAATTAAAATTTCAGCTTGGTTTCAAACTTTTTTTTAATTTAAAACCGGTAAACTTATTGAACAATTATAGTATTATGGATATTTACTGCCAATAAGAATTAATAATTCACTTTTCAATATTACAAATAATATTGAACAAAATCCGTAGTGCCAAATTACAAGGGAATTACATTTAATTTTCCCTTTTCAATGGATTGAATTTTGCTTCAGATACTTAACGTAACGAATGATAATGTATACAACAGCCATATCCGAGTTTTCTGAAAATATATCTCGATCTCTCAAAAATTTTATTATCACTTGACAAATGTTCCAATACATGGATTGATCTCCTAATAAATTTCATATAGAAGTATATCGAACAAAGTAAACAAGATTATGCACCACAGCATGTCCATATACGCTTTCTTGAAGGTGTACGTATACATATATATATATATATATATATATGAATATATATATATATATATACATATATATATATATATATATACATATACACACATATGTATATATATATATATATATATATAATTACTCATAAAGATATTGCCGAAAATTTAATATACACAAATATATAAAATAATCGATGAAAAGTGAAGAAATCAGAAAATAATTGCTTGGTCATGTAAATTTCCAATGCAAAAGAAAAAAACATAAAAGGAAATGGATTGTATTGGATGAAAGTTAAAAGTTAAAACACTTATACAGATTATTAAAGACGTAAAATTAAAAGGTGCTTTATGACGTGATGGAGAGATTAAGTAATGAATTTCATGAAAAACGCAACACCTGCAAATTCGACATATGGTAAAGGAATCTATTGCATGATGAAATATCAAAGTCGGCAATGTCGCTACAAACGCAACAGACCAAAATTACTGATGCCCAGAAAAGATACAATTAATTGGTAATTATATTAGACTCATTAAGTGAAAAACAAATTAGTGATAGCTTAGCAACAAAGGTGAGAAGCATACTGTATCATTATAATGATAAATATTAACGATTGACTATGTTTGGTTAATATAGTTGGTGAATGTTAAAATTCATTCGTTTGCGCATGGGCTTTGGAGAATACTGGTGAAGGTGGGCAGAACGGTGGCTGAGCTAACTTCAGACATACTGGTTGAGGTTTGTGGTGGTGATGGTCACGTGATCACTTGCTCCTGATATGAGGAGGGTATTAGCTGGTTTAGTGGTTAGTGTAACCTAATGTGTGCGATTATTTATATTGGCTCTGAATACTTTTCAGTACTATTGTACTCCCTGTAAAAGTTTTTAAAAGTTATCGTAAAAATGCATGCAAGAATTGTCAGATTATAACAGATGTTCAATAAAATTGTCTTGCTACTAGAGTTTGCAGCAGGAGGGCGTGTTGGTAGGTAATCAGTGTCATGATGTTTAAATGATGTACTTATATTTTTTACTTTTGTGCGTTGGGACTGTGCTATATCATATTATGAATTGGTTACTATGTGTGTGTAGTATTTCAAGTTTTGTAAATATTTGCAGTTAAATAAAAGGACGAAAGCGCCATTCAAGAAGAGCTTAATTGGCCGGGTTTCATGAATTCCTAGGCCACCAATGTCGTAAATGACGAAAGTGCTAAATTGTATTCATTCGCTTGTGATGCTAAAGGTACATTTATATTTGAATAATGGAAGTGACTTTATTGATAGCTACTAATATTTCAAACAATGATGTTATCACTGGACATGTGTAAAATTTAATGATTTTACATAAATGTAGAGTTTGGCGATTGGACTTTGATGTATTGGTTGAAACTAATTTATGTATTTTAGTTTGAATCTTGATATGAAAAAAAATGTGATGTAATAACGTGTACCCACATACCAATAAATACAATAGGCTTCTCCTTTCCCATCATTTGTGCGAATATTTCTTTAAAGGAACCCATAAGCTGACAGACATGATTATGGCTATACCAAATATTGGTGATGATCTGAAGCATGTGGGCTGATCTAGACATGTTAAAAACCAAGAAAAAATAATTACTCCCTGTCCTGAAGTTTTGTCACTGCTAGCTCCTTGTGGGCATCGAGCATCTCTCTCCGGATTTTCCGAAAAAAAAATGAATTAAGCCTATCGAATCAAACCCCAACCCCCCAACCCCTCATCTCCGTGGACGATGGGGCAGACACCATCGAAGAAGAACGTTATGGACATCCATGCGTCCTTGCCTTACAACAGCAGCAATCATCGAGAAAGCAAGGATCCAAGGCCTATTAAGATGAGTGGGGCTGCGTTCACAGGGTACCATAGTTCTAGTAAGGAAGCAAGGAAGATGCAACAGTATAATGAATAGAATTACAGGTCCATCTCATGCCTCTGCATGGTGACTTGGGGTATTTTCACTGTGTGCGAACACTAATATTAAGGTAACACAAGTCATGATAGATTTGGAGGCAAGTGTCTCATTCCTAAAGCAGGGAAGAACCTTTAGCCTGCTAGAGCCAAATGTAGAGATTATCCTTGACCTCTCAGGGAATCGTTGCATAAAAGCAATTTACACCAAAGAAGGCTGTTCTAGAGATTTTTGCATGACATTCCTCATAGTGCCGACCGTTGCTAAAAATGTGGTCGCCTACAAATTGTGTTTGGATTCCATAACAGTATAACATAGCTACCAATGGAGGTGAAGTAAGATCCGTCAAATGGTTAGTTAATAGGTATGATCTTCCTACAATTTAGACTGGTGAGAGAAGTGTTAGTGTCAAAGCAGTAAGGAAAACCCAAATCAGGGCAGTAACTAAAGCATGGCCAAAAGTGGATTTTTTTCCGACAAGTGTACTGATAAGTATAAAAGTTTTCCATGTCTGTCCCATCTAAAAGGTTTGATTGATTGATTTTGTGGCATCCTGACATCTACAGTAAGGTTATTTATGCCATTATCGTTTATTAAAAAAAAATACAGAAAAGAATATTTAATTAAAACCATAGTAGCAAAGGCATCATTTTAAAAAGTAAATATCTTTCAGAACACCTTCTTCTGAGATGAAGCTAAAAATACCACTAGCATGGTATTACACATATCCAAGAATCTTGGCAAGGAGGAACCTGCCATCTTCACCTCTAGAATCAAGCAGATATCTATTTTTTTTACTACTGTATGTGGGGCATTCGGTCAACAAATGCCTCACTATCAATGATACCAAACAGTCATCGCAATATGGATGATGTTCGTCAGCCAGCAGAAACTCGTGTGTCAGCCGAGTGTGACCAATAAGGAGACAACAGAGTAGTCTACCACTTTTGGGGCATCCTGTTATACCTCTAAGGAGATATAACACTACTTATTTCTCTCATCTTATTTTCAAGTAAACCATCCCAATGCCATTGCCAATTATCATTAATAAAATTCTTAATTGTAGGTAAAAAATCATTACTGGGAAAGGGATACCTTCATGGTAGCAACTCAGGTGCAGCATTCTTGGCCAGTGAATCTGCCTTCTTATTTTTAGGCACACCTACATGTGTCAGAAACTTACCAAAACAAACTGTTATAACATTTATACCAATAACTAAAAGCCACTCTGAAATCTTAAAACTAAAAATAGTAAAATTGCCCTCGCCTTGTAACACTATTTTCTCAATAGCTGTTAGTATGCCGTATAGTTCGGCTGTAAATGTGGAAGCTATTAGAGGAAGTGCATCTCAACAATAAAAGACATTACTATGTACTTCAAATCAAACGCCAGCATTGGATTTGGAGCCATCAGTGTGTATCAAAGTCGATTCCTTCTGTTCTGCAACATGGTCCATGAAAAGAGACCTGGCTTCTAGGTCAGTCAATCTTTTTAACTCCAATAAAATATTTACTTAAGATACCTCTGGTAATTTCCATGGAAGCCTTGATGATACTTTAAATTGAATCACCTTACTTCTAACTGCATCAAGACAGTCTATCATTTAGGTTGAAGGGATTTTGGGTGCTTCTCAAAGTATGTGGAGTGCATTACAAAGCTTGCTGTCTGACAAGGGAAAGGAATTAGGAAGCCTTTGCAACCTAAACCAATACCAAATAATAGAAGACTTTCGGTAAAGTCACAGAGGTTTGCTGAGGGTAATAATCTGTTCCTTAGTATGCTATTTGGTTTTCATAAAGGCCTTAGAGCAGGCGATTCCCTTCCTACATTCTCAAAGGCTGTACAAAAATCCTTGGATTTTGATCAGGAATTTCTTATGATTGGCCTTGATTTTAGTACTGTCTTTGACCGTGTTAATCATGCAGCCCTTGCTTTCAAACTCTACCAGTTGGGAGTTGATGGATAGTTTCTTAGAATTATTAATGATTTTTAAGTAATAGATCGCAAAGCCTTTGTGTTGATGGGCACCATAATAATTATAAGAATGTGAAATGTGGTGTTCCTCACGGTAGCACTCTTGGGCCATTGCTTGTCATATCATTATCACTTGCTAAGCTACAACCGTATATGGATAAGCATGATTGTATAAGCCGAAGGGCTCAAACAGGGAAAAATAGGCCAGTGAGGAAAGGAAGTAAATAAACTCTATCAGAAATAATGGAGAGCTAAAATAACATATTTTGGAAACAGTAACAACATGAAAAGATAAATTTCATATATAAATTATCAAAACACTTATGACATCCTGTTCAACATAAAAACATTTGGTTCAAGTTTGAATTTTCAAAGTTCTACCTATTCAACTACCCGATTGGGAAGATCATTCCACTACTTGGTCACAGCTGGAATAAAACTTCTTGAATACTGTTTAGCACTGAGCCTAATGATGGAGAATGCCTCGCTAATAAGAATAACTGCATGTCTAGCATTACGAACAAGGAAAATCTGAATGTACTGGATGTTCGGAATTATGAAAAATCTTATGCAACAAGCGTAACGAACTAAGTGAAAATGGTGCCTAGAGGTTAATATCTAGATCAGTATTAATAGACCAGGTCCTACCAGGTCCAACAAACTAAGATAAGAATAAACAGCTGAAGACCAGGCATGAGAAAAATACTCGAAACAAGGTAGCATGACAGAATTAAAACACTTATTCAGAATACTTTAATCACCAAAATTCGTAGAAGACTCTCTCAATGATTTTTTTTTTCTGCAATTGAAGAAGACACGGGCATAATGTGTTTCTCAAAATTAAACTTCCTGTCGAGAATCACACCTAAAATTTTAAAAGAATCATACTGAGTTAAAGAAACATTATCAATGCTGAGATCTGGATGTCGAGGTGCAACTGTCCTTGACCTACTTACAATCATACTTTGAGATTTATTAGGGTTAAACTTCATGTAATATAATTTGCAAAATGCACTAGTTTTAGCCAGATCTCTATTTTGGGATTCAGAACTCCCAGATCTACAGAAAAGAGATGAAATAGTTGCAAAGAGTAGAGCATCATTTCCATATGCTACAAGCTTGTTTTTTAAGCCAAACCTCAAGAAAAGTAATTAGCCACGAACACTGCCCCAAGGAACACCAGATATTACTTTTATACTCACTATGGTGCCAAACAGCAACAACTCTTTGCGATATTTTAGTTACAATTTCAATAATAAGGTTAAGAAATGACCCACCCACACTAAATGTTTGAGTTCTAAAAGAAGGGCCTTAAGATTAACATGGTCAAAGTCAGAACTAAGATAAAAGCCATATCATTTTAACTTCCTGACGACATTCAGTGGATTTCTGTACAACATTGGGGATATTAAAATGGTCATCACATGCATCAAGCCTTTTACAAAAACAAATTTTCAAACTAGGGAACATATGATTACCTAAAGCAAACCTATAAAGACATTTTGCCTGAAGCCATTCATAAAGTTTACACAATATTGGAGTTATTGAAATTGGGATGTAATCTGTTGGACTGGAGCCACCACAAACACATTTATATAGTGGTGTAATATTACCAGTTCTCCAATATCTGCTAAAATTTCCTGTTCTTGCTAACTTGCGCAAAATAACAGAAGACTTTAGAGCTAAGAAATCTTCAGTCTTTATACTAAACAAAGGAGAAATAGCAATGGGGTTTACACCTCCATAAGCATCAAGGTCCATCAAGAGAGCTTTGATTTTACGAGATCTAAAAGCTA
>NC_090734.1:38262972-38280761 GCF_036898095.1 Palaemon carinicauda
TTAAATTATCGCTGATAAAACAAACTATCATATGAATTGCAGCCAAACGTATACTCTTTGTTGAAATTCTTATAATTCTGGAGGAAGAGCAGTTGCCACAGTGCTGCCTGCCCGCTGGGTGTCAACTGAGGTTTGACGTATGGCAGACCGAATAATTTGTGGCCAATCTTGGTGTCCAGAAGGCCTGTCAGTTCAAACGACCTGTCATTTTTAACTGGCGTGTATGGTTTGTTTTAGAAATTATTGCATAAGTTTTCGATACTAAGTCAGTTGAACCCTAGGGAAAAGAAATAATGTTGTTTTGCCTCATACGAGTTCGCCAGCTTTAATTAAGATCTTATTATGTCATTGTTCCAGAAAAGTCTTAGTTTCATACATTTTTTGTAAGGTTTAATTTTTGTTGTGCAACTTAGAAAATATTATATCCATCTCCATTTCTGGCTAATCTAGATGTTTACTATTCCTACATAATTTTCAACCTGGAGATATATTTTCATCTTCTGCAATTTAGTAGAAGACAAATATTTTCTTAGTTCATGATAACATATATTTTTGGTTATGGATCTTTATTCGTGAATAAACCTTGAAGTTCTCCATTTACAATTCATTTCTGAGAAAGTCGGGTAATCCTATTACAACTGTAAATATCCATAACAAAATACATAACTCATCTGCTAAAAAAATTACATGTAATATTATTTTCAATTGTCCATCAAATGGAATTTAATACTTCACCGAACTATTCATCGACATTTCTCATTTTTAAATATATGGTTGTATTGCGCTTGTTAGTTATTTTTATATATACTACACGAATACACTTCAGAATTAATTGGTTACGGTTTTTACTCTTTGTGATCTTTCTCCATTTTTTTTTTTTTTTTTTTTTTTTTTTTAAAAAGATTATAATGTTATACGATATGTTGAGCAAGTCATCTGGTCCGTATTGCATAGGGCACTGGAATATCTTACACCAAGTCTAGTTAAATATTAGTGTGTTTTTGTATCAAGCAGTATCTCCTGGTATATAACATATATGTTAAGATCTTTCTCTGTGGATAATACTGTTTCGTGCAGTGTTCAATTATAATCTTTATAGCATTGGTATCATTTTGCACATTTTTTTTTATTTAAATATAACATGTTAGAATTTTTTGCTACTTCACTTCAAAATATATAGTTTTATCTCTCAATAGACCATTAAAATGTTCTTTTTTTATTTGTCTACAGTGATTTATGGCATTATCTAAGAGATAATGAGGTTCATTCGATGTTCTTCCCTGGTACTTTATATTTATGTTAATAACCATCAAGGTCATTTAATTTCATCGATAACTATATTTTCCATGATGCTGATTAATTTTTGTATTCATGTCTTATCACCTAGAGCTAAATATGCTGTTAATTCTAAAAATTTTGCCTCCTAGCATTTCATTTCTAGATTTATTGAAATGGTAAAAAATAATTATATATATAATATTAATTTTCAAGCTCAATCTAGTTAATTTCAGTCATATATACTAATTAAACTATTCTATTCACGCCCGGGTGGGTATACTAGTCCAATGCCCTACTTATGTGCAATTTCCTTCACTTCATCACTACTTAACACGTTGACTGCGATATGCTCCACATATGGTTCACAGGGGACTCTCTGAATGAGCGATGTGTACCCTATGTGGTACACATGCGAAGAATTAAATATTTTTTCAAGTATCCAAACTTTATCAAAATGGGCTTTTTTTTTACCAAAATATTATGGTAATATATTGGAAATTAATTAAAATCAACTAAAACATTAACTAAACACTTAATTTATTACTGAAAATAACTTTCACATGCTGGCAAAGGGGGCATATTTTTTTTTTCTAATTCTTTCTTTCTTTCAGTAAAAGAATAGAAAACATTATCATTAGATCAGTAAAAAAGCTATCCTTTTAACCCTAGATTACATTTATATAAATTCAATAGAAAAATAAATCAGTTTGGTAAACATTTTACTTCTGAAAAAAAAAATAGTGTCCTTTTCTTGGTGAAAAAATATCCATGTATGATGAAGGATATCGTAGTATTTAGAGTACAAGTCTAAAATTAAGCCTTCTTTTCTTGACTTTGGGGCCAGGAGCTTCAGTCAGGGAATTTTTTCTGTATGCATATGTACGCTTTTGTGTGTATACAATGTGTATATATATATATTATAAAGGAATAAGTAGAAATGACAAAGAAAGTAATACTTACATACATACACACATACATACATACATACATACATATAAATATATATATATATATATATATATATATATATATATATATATATATATATATATATATATATATATATATATATATATATATATATATATGTATGTATGTATGTATGTATATATATATATATGTATATATATATATATATATATATATATATATATATATATATATATGTATGTATGTATGTATATATATATATATATATATATATATATATATATATATATACATACATACAGTAAATATACATACATACATATGGTACTAAAAGGAAGGCAAGAATTCAAATATTCTCTGATATGTTAATTTTTCATCATATTGGGACAATGGGTAATTTGTATATTAGTCTGTTTATGCAAGTGTATATATATATATATATATATATATATATATATATATATATATATATATATATATATATATGTATGTATATATAAACTACCAATTTTGTGTGTGTATGTGCCATTCCTTTTTCTGTTACTTCCTTTATCATATTTTCTAATATTTTATATTATAATATATTCTCTTATACAGACATAAGGAAGAGTTCTTTTCCACATTTTATTCCTCTCTCGCATAAGTGTGAATATATGTATGTATGTATGTATGTATGTATGTATATACATGGAGAGACAGGTACAAAAAGATGGGCTACCATATACAGATGGACAGATATATATGAATAACTGAAGACGACCTAGATAATTTACTTGTATGTAAATACGTTTATCTATGCAAAATACAATTTTATATTGCCAAAAATACAGCCTTTATATATGTTTCCTAATGTGTGTGTCTGTAACATGTATGTACATCTTATAAGTATTATATTCAAGTGAATGTTTATATATATTCCTATATACGCACGTGTGTACTACAAATTTTATGTGCACATATGAAAACATACAAAGGTGTTATATATATGTGTGTGTGTTTGTGTGTGTGCAATTATTCAGGGCGATGTGTGCCTTTTAGTCACACTGAGTATGAGCCACGTCTGGTACATATTGCATACGGTAATTCCCTAGATCAGTCTGGGCGATATGCACCATAACTGAACATCCAAAGTGTGACCATATTCGGCACACAACGCCAGTAGAACTATCTCTAATCATTTTGGGCGACATGAGCCATATATGACCACATCTATTATGTCCATATTAGGTACACAACGCCTGTAATGAAGACTTTTATTATGTCAGGCGAAGTGTACCACATAAAGTCACGCTTTTTACACTGGCTGAGCACTCGGCTTACCTCACGGATACACCATAACAGTTCTCACGTCAATAGCTAGCTGGTTACTGATTTTAATTGGTGTTAAAGAGAACGCCCATTGGGCCGTTTCACAATATTGCCAATCGCAGTCAACGTGTTAATTATTCATTGATTGTACACAACTGGTCACTTTGTTAAGGCCGTCTCCATTTATGTCTTCTTTATCACTATCATCATTATACTGATTGGGGAAGAGTGATGATTTATACTCAACATCTTAGTAAGGAATACGCATAGTTCCTAGGGAGAAAAAATATTGAAAACCTAAAAGAAAAAAACAGGCATATAACAAACTGATTAGGGGGTACGCATACCAATGGCTACTGAAAATATCATGGACTTTTTTACTCTGCAGAATATGTCCGTCTTACAAATAGCTTAATGGATATGATTTTTATACAGGCTATGAAGAAATAGAAGTAGTTCCATGTTATATAAAGAGATTATAGATATTGCAAACCCATGCTGAAAAAAATGGTCATTAAATTTGGTGCCTACCTATTATTAAGGCGTGTCTAATGTGTACGCTCCCCGGTCCAATAGGTACTCTTTCACTCTTATCTCTTAAGTTGTTGTTGCTAAACAAACCTCCTTTGGATATGCTACCCCTTATTCAATGCTTTATTTTCTCACCTATGAATCAAAGATTTTCGTTTGCGTTATAACAACTTCCATGTGAAATTTATGGGAAAAAATCATGAAAAAGAAAATTATGTGTTTGACATCATGTTTCCATCATGTAAATGAAATTTATTGCTTGAGTATTAGGAATACATAATACAAAACAGATATACTTGATAATGTATCTGTAGGGGAAGGCTTATACATAAGAAAAATGTAGAGAGTACAGTCAGAGAAAAAAATTATTGTATTCTTTTTAACAAAAAATGGTACTGTATTGTATCATACTATTTGAAGTATCACCTCTATTTTAATTATACACCTAGCAACTACATGATATTAACTATTCACACACACATAAGTGGTTTTGGAAGAAGATTAGCAAACTGCTGCTTTACTATCTGCATAGTTAGCTATAGTAAGAAAAAATAATGAATTGTTTGACCTGAGAATTCTTTGCCACTTCCCGTGGGAATCATGTGGTATATTAACTAAATACAATAAATAACTATTTGTACTAGCACTTACAAAAAATAAAAATTTTGACTGAAATTCTTTGGATAGTTTGAAAAATAACTAGAAAATCTTTTAGCATGGATTCATTTAAACGTTGCTAATTCGGATTGTTTTTATACTAGATGGAAATAGGAACCCATATAAACGATTTCTATTTGCTTGTTCCGGGTATCCAAGGGAAACTAACTCGTCTCAGTGATGTGGATAAGACACTTCTTCCATTTCTGGGATTATGTAAATGCCAGCACTTTTTTCTTTCAGAAATGAAACTTCATACAAACTTTTATCTACCTTTATGTAGACCTCAAGGAGGATGTCTTTCTACGTTTGCTAGACGATGTTTCTTTTTCTACTTTTACTCAAACCCAAGAATTTTCTTTGGGTTCCTCAAGGGTAATGACAAAATCAAAGTTGTCTCTTTCATAATCAAAGCTCTTATCTGAACTATCATGCAAACTCAAGACTTCGTCATTTGATGATTCACTTCTACTACTAGCACAGGAAGGCCCTGCTACTACCTTACTATCTCCATTTAGTTCTTTGTATTCAAGTAGAGCATCTTCATCACTTGTATTTTTTATACTCGTTTCCTCTTTTGCTGTGTTACAGAACCTTTCTTTCTTGATGTTTTTGATAGCTCTCTCTTCATCATCTTTATCTGTTTATACTGTATTCTTCTTTCTTTGTGTTATTAAACTTTTCCTGCCCATTGGTTTCAGTGTCTTTTTGCTTAATTTTTTCTTTTCTTTTTTTTCCTTTATTTTTTTAGAATTCCTTAACCATCTTCAGTGATGATATGGAAAACACTCTGTCCATCACATTTCTTATCACCTTTGGCCCTTAGCTTGGTTGCCTCTCTAGGAAGAATTTATGGTTCATCATTGCTGGACTTATTGTGGATGGTTTATCTTTAGACCTTTTGGGGGGGAGGGGGTAGTCAGTGTTTGACTGCAACCTTTATTCAGTTGTTCTAGCTGGTCTCTTTGAAATGCCTTTGGAGGAGAGGTAGCAGTAAAAGGTACACTTGAATAATGCTGTAATACATGTACATAGCCTTGTAATGCGGGACTATATCACATAGTGAAGCTTTCATGTTGTACATGTGTTCCTTTTCTTTCCTCGATTTACTGTATATTGAGGTATAGTCTAACATGAGACCTCCTGGAAACCTCCTATTTCTATTCCTTCATAAATTGTTGAAACCTGCTCTTTTTGTGATACAACAGTTTCCACCTTAGTGTAGCGAGGGGCATCAGGATTAAAAGGCACTAGGCAACATTTCCTAAATCCTGCCTTTGTGTTTTCTGGTGTGACATACCTTCGGTAAACAGGGAAAAAACTTTGGCAAAATTAACTTGCAATATTATTTCATCATTGGGTTTGACTTCCCAATCTTTGCTTTCCTTGGCCCATGCTTTTTTCAAAGGACCAAAAACAGCGACATATAATAGCTGCATGAAATATGTGATATTGGTTGGTAAACCATAAAGGATAATGCCTAAATCATTAAGCGTTTTGGATAAGTGATAATTATTTCTACTTTCGTGCCAATCAGTCCATACTGTAACAGGTCTGGTAACATTATGAGCAGTTAGCCAGGCATTTAACTCATTGCAAAGGAATTCATACAGAGTCTGGTGAGTTATATATCCCTTCTCACTCTTACTAATTATTAACTTTTGAGTAATTGGAAACTGCTCTACCATATTTAGCCTTTTTCTTTTCCTTGGATATATGATCATACATGGAGGTATTTGGCCATTTGCATACACCATGCCTCCAAGAGTAATGTTAGTTTTCTGAAATAATGATGATTCTTCATAAAATACCTTTTCTACCTTTTCTGCAATAATTTTTCCTTGCTTTGGAGACAAAGAAAACCCACTTTCATCAATGTTAAAGCTTCTTGCAGGATATTCCAGGGCATCCATGGCATCGATTTTTTTTTTAAATAATCAAGGGCAATTTAGAACCACGGATGTATTACAGCTTTAGATAATTATGTTCTTTCGTGCTGAAGATATGGTCTCTTTTGTTCTGAATGTCAGTGAAGGATGTCTGTTTTAAAATAGGCTCCACCATTTTTCCTTTGGTCCTCAGTGAAATGAAGGAGTCACTCGTCTTGCTACACTCAATTCTAGTTCCTCACTCAGAATAGAAGTCACTGTTACCGAGATATTTCGCTTTGTCACAGGATGTGCTCGTTTTCAGGCTTGCTTGGTGTAATTCGTAAGTACTTCCTCCTCTGCATTTGTCAAAAGGGTTTTAGGTCCTCTAATTGTGCTTATTCAAACGCGACCAGTTTTTTGTGTCTAAGGGTAGACTCAGCGATTTCATATTTCTTTGCTTCAGATCTGATATTTATGCCCAAACTGCAGGATGAAAGAGAAATAGCCATTCAAAAAAGTTACGGTAGTGATTAAGTTGAAAACTAAATGCAATTGTTACCCACATAAAGCAAATAGTTTTCAGTTACCCATAAAAACTAAAAGCTATGAAATTACATTATTGATAAACAACACTACAGTAGTAAATACTGAATTATATCACTTTATTTAAGATCAAACGAGCTACAATAATTTATCCCACTTAACTTACTTTTCCATATCATTTAAAGCATCTGCTATTATAGCTGGATCATATTTCTTTTGTTGTACCTTTCTTTTTATGTTTTTATTTTGACTTGTTTTGGTCACACTCATGTTCTTTCTACTTTCTTTTCTTATAGTGTATTATTCTGTTTGAAAAAAAAATTGAAGTTAATGTCTTATATGATGAAAAAATGTGATGACCAATAGCTACGCAGTGCATGGTGCCTTATAAGTACGACCGTACATACAGGACATCACACACTGCGTACATTTGGACCTGGATATTATTCCAATGTTTTTCATGGAATAGTGGTCCATACTCTCTCTAGCTTTAGGGGAAGCCTTAAATTGTAGTATATCGTGGATTAGGACTCTCTGGCAGGCAATATTATTTTTTAATACTTTTTGGGCATGTGTCTTGGCCTTGTCCAATAGGCACGAACCCTCATTCCCTTAACATTTTTTATTTTACAAAAGTTTTATGTATGTTCATTATGCCCCCGGTCACAAAATCAACCTGCAAATAAAAAATAATATATAGTACATGCAAATAAACTATGGTAAAAGATCGCAGCATAAGAAAAATTAGAATTTCCTAAGAAAATGCTGTTTTTTTTTCAGGTTTCCCTCTATTTTGTTTTGGTAACTAGTTGATTACAAAGGGCAGAACATAGAAACCTACTTATAATGGTGTAGGATTAATATTAAACAAAAATGGAAAATTAAAGCGGTGTTTTTTTTCTGTGCAGACATTTTTAAATGCCCAGCACATACCTATTGGACTGATGAGTACTTATTGGCATCTCTGCCAACATAAGTTTTCAGTAGAGAACTAATATAAAAAATCTTATGAATTAATCTGATTTCAACTTAGTGAACAAAAACGTTTGTCCTAGAAATTAACTTGCAATGTTTCACTGATTCATTTGTTTGAAATGGGAGATAATTCATAAGTTTAGAGAAAATCTGGAATGTTCTTTAGTAATTCCACATCATCATCATTATTATCATCAACATCATCTCTTCTCACACCTATTAATGCAAAGGGCCTCAGTTAGACTCCAGAAGTCACCTCTATCGTGAGTTTTTAAATCAATACCTCTCTATTCCTCATCTTCTTCACATTTCATGGTCCTCAGCCATGTAGGCCTAGGTCTTCCCACTCTTCTGGTGTCTTGTGGAGCCCAATTGAAAGTTTGACGAACTAATCTCTCTCGGGAAGTGGGAAGATCATGCAAAAACCATCTCCATCACCCAAATAAGAAGATAATGAATGACAAATTATTGTTTAATGTGTGTAAAAAAAAAGAATAACCATAACCTCTTTAAGCATTTATATTTATAGGTAAGTAATTAACTTTAGAGATCAGTATGCACCTCAATGTTTTTTTTTTTAACATAATGAATTTGTAACCATTGTATATATTGATAATAGAACTATGAGAAGTTGCTGTTGCGTTATGACAGAGAGAGGAGATGGATGCAACTATCTCTATTTCATCATGTGACGAGTTTCTATACAAGCAGTTCTGAGGAAGAATGTAAAAAATAATCAAAGAGACTGATGCATGAAAAGGCACTCATAAAAAAGGTTCTGCTATCCATGAGCGGGAAAAGACAAATATCAAAAAAAAGAGAATAACATTACAGTATACAAGCATGTATGAGACTCGTGTGGTATATGGCTAACCCCCTAAAAAAGACATACATGTGAATCAGGTGCCATTCTCCTATGAGGGGTACTTTGTATGAGTCACCTTGCAGGATATATTTATGTTTTAGGTGATCAATGGAGAGTAAGTTTTTTTTTTTTGCGCAGTAAAACGTGTGTTGCTGAGTGCATATCTAACGTTATATGTTATTTCCATGGGGGTTCTAAGTCTGGTGGCATGGAGTAAATTTTTCTACAAAATGACGTAGGCACAGGAGATTGTCGGAGGAGGTTATACAAGTTAAAAATAGAGGAGTGATGACCAACAGGTTACAATACACCACTTCTGGTGCTGAGAAATGCAGGTCATCTTTAGGAGTGGTCCTTTGTCTCTGGGGTACACTGGGGAGCTGAGTAAACCAGTTGCAATTATCACATCAGTAAATTAAAACTATTATAAGGGTAGGATTAAAATGGTCAACCATTCCCATGGCTATAGGATTGTGAATGAATGTCTGATGTATGGTGATGCCTTGGAGATGTTTTTCTAATAATGTTCACAATTGATAGGTGAAAGTGGTATACCTGTCAGAAGTAATAAGCTTAGGGATACCACATCTCACCATCCACCCTAAGAGTAAGGCGGATTTACATAAGGCAGATTTTATAGTTTATATTGGGAATGACTTCAGACCAGTGAGAAGAGCAGTCAATAATAGTAAATAATTAGCAGAGTTCTTTTGATGTGAGTAGGGGACACACTGTCAACGTGAATGTAGGAAAAACAAAGTGAAGGCTAAGGGAAGGTCCCCACTCCTGAATCCGTATGTCGATGTACCTTTGAAGTTTGGGATGAGGTATTGGAACAGTACTAATCCCTTTAATTGTAAGTAATTCTGTCCCAAATGAATTTTGTCCTCCGGTGCTATGTAGTAGATCAGCGCGATGGTTGTGAAAAGATATGAAAAAAATCAAACATCTGTTCGTACATGGGATCAAGTATCCATTGTTGTGGTCTAACATTTCTGACGTTATAGAGGAGGGTGGCATTAGAGTTGTTGAAGGGAACATGTTCCCGATATAGGGATGTGCAGGATGTCCTACTTTCTAGGTACTCTGGATCTTGTATTTGGGTTTCTGCCAAGGCGTTGTAATCCAGTCCTAGGTGAATGGGAGCCAATATGTATCTTGAGAGAGCATCGATAATGAGACTCATTTTCCCAGGGTTGTCATGAAGGGTAAAGTTCGATTTAGACACGTCGGAGAAATGTCAATGTTAATGGGTGGACTATGCGTCGGACTGTCGAAAGAAGATGTGCACCAGAGGCATGTGTTCCGTGTGATTGACCATAGGCGTGCTTTCCAAAAAGTGACAAAAGTGACAAACAGCCAAATGTATCACCAGCAATTCATGGTCGAAGGTAGAGGAGTCGTAATTTGCCCAATACACTTTTCCACTGAAGAATGCTAATGGGAAGATCAAGCTGCACTCCACCTGCTCAAGTACGGTACCAATGGCGACGTCACTGGCATTGGGGAAGAGGAAAGGGCCATGTGGCACGTGAAAAGTGAGAGCAGCAGTAGTTGAGAGGGTACTCTTTGTATTGCAAAAGACGTATTCCTAAACCCTACCCCAATTCAGGTCTTTGTGCATGCCCTTGATGGGGGCATGAGAGGAGAGTAAGAGTATCAGTAATGTCTTGCAGGAACGGGTGATAACAGTTGATCATGCCAAAGAATTCTTGCTGCGCTTTGACATTTGAAGGGATCTGGTTGAAGAAGTGTTGATGAGTAGGATTCTGGTTTGACTAAGCGTTGATGGATGACATCAACAAGAGGGTGGAAATGGGAGAGGAAATCCAACCCAGGATTAGCAATTAGACGTCAGCAACGAGAAACTTCCAGTAATATTTGGTGATCTAAATGATAATATGAGGGTCTCATATCTGTGGTTGGGGACCGGATATCAGTTGGCTGCAATCAGGTGGACATCAGCAGACTTAGACAACCCCGTCTTGTCCTAGTGAGTGGTCTTCGTTGAAGAGTACAACAAGCACCAGTGTCGACTAAAAAACACGCCTGTACCTACATCATGTAAAAAGAAAACATTTATGATAGGGAAGGCCACCGCCAGATGCAATGGTCTACTTACATGTTTTTTTTTTTTTTTTTTGGCAAATGACAACAGTTTTTTTTTGCACATTTCTTGGCAGCAGCCATTAATCTTGAGTGGTTTTAGCATAACTGCGGCCAATGGTCATCAGTAAGTTTCTTGAGACTGTGTTGGCTAGGGCGTGAGCAAGGAATGTCATGTGTGGTATGTGGGTGGCTTTGTTTCTGCTCCAACATGTCACGAGGTGGGCACCTGTGCCCTACTACCTTCCGGTTGATGTTTAATAGTTGTCCTCTTTGTCATGAGTGGAGGCATTGATGGAATTCTTGAAGTTAGTCAATTGGCTGTACATAAGAGCATTGAGTTTGGTCACTAGTTCCTCCATGCTCAAAATATCCACATAAGGGATAGCATTGCGTAAATGGCTCGGAGAGGCCTCTTACCCTACAAGAAGGAATTACGTTCACCTCCTGAGAATAGCCGTTTGCGGCAGGCTGCAGGCGAGTGATACTGGACATTTCCCTGAGGGCCAGCGAAGCCTTTTTGTCCTGTAACGGTTGTTGAGAGAGCTTAAAAAATGTTATACGATATGGGTGGCTGGCGATGGTGAGTACTGCTCCAGGATATATGGTTTGAGAGCATCGTATTTTATCGTGGTGTCCCCTTAGTCGCAAGGACAATCTGAAATTTCCAAGAAATTTTACTCAAGGATGGCTGCGAAAACATTTGTGCTTCTTTCAGTCACGCCCTTGATACGAAAGTGAACCTAAGTGCACTATAACCAAGAAAATGCCTCTGAACTTGCAAAGGTTTGTAGTTTCATGGATATGCTGGCATTATCAAATAGTAAGACGAATTAATGAGAGCGAAGGCATGAGGGAGCTGGCGGTCACCAATTGTGTGATGTTGCTGATAGGTGATTAGAGAGAGATGAAATGAATGATATTGTCTTTATTTCAACATATAACAAGTGTATATACAATCAGTTCTGAGCAAGAATGTCACAAAAAAATTTAAAAGTCTAATGCAAGAAGAAAAAGCTTAAATATATTCTATTATAAAAAGAAAAAAAAAAGCTACCAATACATTGTACAAGCATTTGAAAAATGCGTACGATACAGAATAAATGGTTTTTGAAGCGAAGCGAAATATCTATTTTTGGTGAGATGGCCAGGTTGTCTTAATGAAAGGTTCCTTTAGGCAGCTTTCTAAGGGATATTTGGCTACAGTGATATTCCCAGAACATTTATCATAGGTCTCCAGAATTCTAACTCTTGGCCCAAATATCCTTAAAATTTCTCTTAAGGATATCGCATGATATCAGGGGATGTATATCTTGATACGACACATGGCAATCTTCACCCTAACTAGCGTTTTCTTTTCGAGGCGGAAGAGTGGCGAAACTGAAGGGGAGCCGTTATTAAGGTTACCCTTCCTCCCGTACTATTACAAGGCTACAAGATGGCGCTCATTCCTTATAGCATTGAGCATGGTGCTACAGATATAGTAGTTTCGGGAGGGATCTGGACTAAGCCTTTTCTACGGAAAAGGAGGGCGGGTCCATCAGGACGACATGGCCATCTCACCCAAAAACTGTATCTGTGGATATGTATAAGTGTCTTAACCTTGAGAAAATTTTTATATGGTAATCAAGACCATTGAGAAATGTGACGATACCGTTATTCGTCATTGCCACTAATCATAGAACAATGTTAGGGCTTCCTACCCCTCGCAAGGAAGTGTCGTGCTAGACATTAAAAAAGAGTATCAACCATAACTATTTGTTTCATTTAGTCCAATAATATAAGGTTTACTTAGGAAATTGAAAAAAGAACTCTTCCTACATTTATTCTGCTATTTACAGGGCGAAATAAGACGGAGTTACACTCTTTTAGTCATTTAATTAGGCTGAATAACTAAATTGGATAACAAGTGTAAATGTAGAATAGAATTATACATACAACAATTACAGATAAAGTTTTTCTACCTGAAAAGGAAGAAAAGGTTAATGCCGCTATAAAATTTGAATATTTGAAAAATTTATCAATATAATTTCAGTAAATGTTAGCTACTATCAACATTGTGTACAATGTACACACGGCATAAGTGTTATCTGTATAATTCTTCACCTGAAAATTTTAACAGTCCCAGTGTCATCATGGTGACACTCATATAAAAGATATTCCACCGTAGGTGTCAACACCTTTTCATCAAAATTGATAGTCCTCATCAATTCACTGTTCATCGCAGCACTAGACGACAGGTTTTACTACACTACCTGCCGCCACCACGTAATGCTTCATTTCGTACACTTGCTTCACACTCTGGATGACCTCCATCCAGTATATGAGCAAAGACGCTCGAAGTCCATATACTGAAAAAACTTCAGTGAGGAAGCAATTTTTCTCTGATCCTGACCTGCGGCTGTACTGTCAGGATCCGCTCTGCGAATGAAATAGGTGAGCTTCGCCCTCAGTTGTTTTAGGGATAAAATCGATCCCGAGGTTTCTCCTTTGAAGAGCTGTCCTCCCCTGAAGTCTGAAGTTCTTCGAAGATAGACCTTAAGACATTCTACTGGACACAGAGAGACATCTTCCTTCAGAGGGCAGATTCTCCAGGGACCCCATCTCTTAGTGGGTAGCTCATTCTTGGCGAGACAGGTACGATCAGGAAAGAGATTCAGTTCTCCCGCTTCTGGGAACTGAATATGGCATCATCGCTTGATAGGGCTACTATTTCACTAAGTCTAGCCCCTGAGGCTATAGAGAAGAGGAAAATAGCTATAGAGAAGAGGAAAATAACTTTTTGGGTAAGATCCTTAAGAGATAAATTTTCATTGATCAAGGTTGAGGCATAGTGTAGAACCTGGTCCAAGGACCATGAAATGGGCTTTGGAGGTGCTGCAGGTCTAAATCTAGTGCATGCTTTCGGGATCTTGTTAAAGATTTCGTTCGTCAGGTCCACTTGGAAGGCGTATAGAAGAGGTCTGGTCAACGCTGATGTACACGTAGTTATCGTGTTGGAAACTAGGCCTTGTTCATGAAGGTTGGATGAAGAAGGACAGGCAGAAGTCTACTGAGACTTCTTTCAGCTTTTTTGCTTTGACAAAAGCGACCGACTTTTTCTAAGACGATTCGTACTGTCTTCTAGTTGACTTTGACTTGTATTCTTCTAGAATGTCTATACTGCCTTTTGAGACCCCAAATCTTTTCTTAACCCCTAAGGTGAGAAAATAATGAGATGAAGGTTTTGGGTTTTTTGTGATGAAGCGAAGACAGTCGACTTCTGAACCAGTTGAGATAGAGCAGGGTTCGGTAGAGGGACCAGCCTAAGCTTCAGTTCCATTACCAGAGGGAACCAGTTACACTTGGGACACTTTGGGGCTACTAGAGCTGCTGTTCTTTTGAAGTATCTCAGCTTGTTGAAGACCTTCATCAGTAGGAGATTAGTTGGAGGGAACAGGTAAATCCTGGTCCATTCATTCCAGTCGTGGGACTTGGCGTCCGTCGCCTCCGCCAGAAGGTCCTCGTATGGGGCTACATATCGATGTAGTTTCTTGTTGTCGCTCGTGGCGAAGAGGTCGATCTGCAGTTCTGGGACTAATTCCAAGATGAAGGAGAAGGAGTCTGCATCTAGGGACCATTCTGACTCTATTGACTTTAGCCTGGATAGAGCGTCCGCTGTCACATTGCAGAACCCTTGTAGGTGAACTGCTGATAAGTGCCATCTCTTCTTTTACGAGAAACAAAAGATGGCTAACATCTGATGGTTGATGGGGGGCGATCTTGAGCCTTGTTGGTTCAGACATCTCACTATCACTTCCCTGTCCAAGACCAGCCTGATATAGACTGATCTGCGATGGGAAAGTGTTTTCAATGACAAGAGGACTGTCAAGGTCTCCAGAATATTGATGTGAAAGGTCTTGAACAGGGATGACCAAGTCCCTTGGGCTTTGAATTAGTGGGAATGACCTCCCCATCCTCCCGTTGAGGCATCTGTATGGATGGTCACTGATGGTGGAGGTGGTTGCAAGGGCAAGGTCCTCGTTAGGCTCTTGACCTTTGACCACGGCTTGAGAAGTGATCGCAGTAAAGTCGGTATCGGTCTTTGTAGATCTCTTCGAGCATTTGATGCGTACCTTCTCCAGACTCCTGACGCATCTTTCAGCTGTGCTCTTAGCAATGGGTCTGTTACTGATGCGAACTGGGGAGAGCCCAGTACTCTTTCCTGTTGGCGTCTTGAGATCCTGTGGGATTTCAGTAGTCTCTTGAGAGACCTCGTGATCTCTCTCCTCATCCCTGGGGGAATGGAGAGGTGGTGTGACTTCAAGTTCCAATGGATTCCCAGCCATTGAAACTCCTGAGCTGGAGAGAGTTGAGACTCTTTGAAGTTGATCTTGAATCCCAGATGTTCCAGAAACTGGATCACTTTCTTGGATGCTTGCAGACAAGCCGTTCTGGATGCTGACCACACCAGCCAGTCGTCCAGGTACGCTGCTACCTGAACGCCTTCAAGGTGTAGTTGTTGAACGAATGCGTTTGCAAGTTTCGTGAAGATCCCTGGGGCTATGGTTAGTCCGAAGGGCATAGCTCTGAAGACATACTTTTTCTTCTGTAGTTTGAATCCTAGGTAGGAGGAGAGGGGGTGGCTGACTGGGAGATGCCAATAAACATCTGCCAGGTCTATTGAGACTGTGTACACCCCTTTTAGTAACAGGGTCCTTATCTGCTGAAGGGTTAGCATCCTGAACTTGCTGTTCTCGATGAACTTGTTAAGTGGCGACAAGTCCAGTTTGTCTGAGTCCTTCTTGGGGTACACAAAACAGCCTTCCCTGGAAATTAATGGACTTTGATCTCCTTATAACCTGTTTGCTCAAGATTTCTAATGTGTATATCTTCCAGTGAGGTGGTGGAGTGTTGGAAGAATTAAGGAAATGATGGTGGAAACTTGTTCCATCTCCATCCTAGTACATTCTTGATTAGGCTGTGTGCCAAAGGATCAAAGGTTCAACGATCCTGGAAGTGTTGGAGCCTCCCTCCTACCTGAAGCATCTCATTGCTTTGATTGTCCAGAGGGTTTTCCTCCCTGATCACGTCCTCCCCTACCTCGTGAGGGGTGCCTTCCTGGGTTCGGGTTTTACTGTTGCTGCAACAAACACGAACTCTCTACAGGCACTCCTAGCCTTCATAAAAGCGTACAGGTCCTTCTTTAGGGTGGCCATGTGCATTTTGGCCAGGACCATGAGCATGTCTGGGGTGCTTTTAAGGCATGCACACATCTCCATGCAGTTCTTTAGGGATAGGGATGCCGCAAGTCTCTCCTTCATCTCTTGCTCCTTGCGCAAGAGAAAGTCTGACAGTCTCGGGAGATTTTCGCTAAACTGTCGTCCCGCAATATCTACATCCAACTTCCCTGCTGAGAAGGTTAAGTGGACTTCCTTCCATTCCTTATCTTCCATGGGCAGGGCTAACGACAGAGGCCTATACTCCTCTAGTGCAAGGCTATTGAAGCAGAAGCAAGAAAGGTAGGGTGTTTCTTGCTCAAGGAGGACACTTTCGAGTTTGTGTAACCAGTCTTCTTCAGGCTGCTCAACAAGAGAGCCTGTGTCTTGTCGTGATCGAAAATCATGACCCTCTTCGGTTCTGTCTCCTCTTTTGACGCTGGCTCCTACTTCAGTTGAATGAAGCAGTCAGGGTAAGCATTAAAGCTTGGCCAGAAGTGGATGTCATCTATCGGGACGGCTCCCATCTTCTCAGAGATGTGGTGCTTGCTGTTGGTAATCGGCATAAACTCTGCGTACCTCAAGGGATTCGTCTCGGAGCAGGGTGGGAGGTCTTGGACTCTGGGTCACTCGAATGACCCTCCGGAGGCAGGGATTCGAGCTTCCCGGAGCTCTTTCATAAGCCTCGCTTCCCACACTCCGCCATATTATGAGCCAAAACTGCCTGGCTCATGTTGTCCAATGGAGGGGTAGAAGCAGAAGATGTAGAGGGTGTCGGCTTCTGTGCCGGCACAGACGGAAGGGACTCAAACTCGACTTCTTCTTCTTCAGGAGGTAGAGTAGACTCCTCCTCGGGATCATCCTTAAGGAGATCCTTTTCAGTGTACGTGGACACTTCAGACATCCTTTCCTCCTGGTGGATGTCCATGCCTTGAAACGCCTCACTGACATCCGTCTCGATGGCAATCTGGACGCAGTGAGGTCTGGGTCATGTTTGGGGCACAGCAGCATCACAACCCGCCTTCGGGAACAGCAAGCTACGCATCCTGTCGTTGGGTAGGTACAGTCCCGGATAGTTCTTTTGGAACCCTCTTACCGATTTGCGCAGCTTTTCTCGTGCTGCAAAATCAGAGCCTCAGACAACTGCATTGGGTTGGAAGGATCTAAAAACCCAGTCACAATATGAAGTGTATTGATATTTTTTCTAAAGAAAAGCAATCCGTCAGCATACTGTTGTAGAATTCTTTTACTAGGCAATTAAAATTAGGGATCAAAATCAAACTATATATATATATATATATATATATATATATATATATATATATATATATATATATATATATATATATATATATATATATATATATATATATGAACTGAGAAAGCTATCATTTCATGAAATATTGTACCTTGCTCTTTTCTTTTGTTGAATGTCTGTCGGAAACTACCACTTAAGGTTCCTTTATTTGAGCAATTCCGACATCAAAAAGAAGTTGTCGTACACCTTTCAAGTTTATTGTTAGTAAG
>NC_090734.1:38286261-38303761 GCF_036898095.1 Palaemon carinicauda
GATTCTTAATCACATTGTCCAGGGCTAAAAATAAAACATATACAAAAGAATTAAGAAACAGTTAAACATTTTTACAAATTAATTCAAAACTATAAAAAACAGTTGAAATTTAAATGAAAATTAAAAGGAAAAAATGAATAAATAAATATATATACATCAGACAAAGTAGTGGAACCAACCTCGCAGAAGCGTAGTGAGAAACTGTATGCTAACAAGAGTTAGAAAATGAACTGTACCAACCGTGTTTCACACAATTGTACATAATTCCTTTTGTATATATTATGCTTGTATCTTCGCTCCTCCCTCGCACTAAAACGAACATGAAAATTCCTGTCTGGTTTTTCCTCTGTGATATTGTCTGTCTTGTGAACTTGTCATGTCCTGTTGCCTTGAGGTTTTGTATATAAGGAGAGTGTTCCACAACAATATAACTCAGTCGTTTCCAATCTGCCTTTGAGTTCACAACTCCTCTCTCGGCCCGTCACATTGGTGACCCCGGAAGTCGACTCGCTCCCACCGCCTTCCATCCCCACCCCCTCGCCCCTTCACCGTTGGTACTATGGTGGACTCTACGGCAGTTGGTGCTGCGGCCGCTCCATTCAAACTTTCATCATTTGCCAGCGGAGAGGCGTTTGCTTGGTTTCAGCGTGCAGAAGTCCAGTTTCGTATCACGGGCGTGACTCGCTCAACCACCAAAGCGGATTATGTTCTCGCGGCGATACCCGAGGACACCTTCCCAGAAATATCCGACTGGCTTTGTGAACAAGTAGACACCCCAATAGCATATGACGACCTCAAATCATACCTTCTGCAGCAGTACTCGCCGTCGCCAGCCGCCCGTAAAGCAAAGCTTTTTCAGCTCTCGCAACAACCGTTGGGGGACCAAAGGGCTTCGCTTGCCCTCAGGGAAATGACCAGTATCGCTCGCCTTCAACCTGCCGCAGACGGCTCTCCTCGTGAGGTGAACCTACTCCGTGCCCTTTGGATACGCCGTTTACCTGAACCTGTGCGCACTGCCATACCCGATGTCGATAGTTTACCCATAAAGGACTTGATGACCAAAGCCGACACCCTTATGGACAGCCACTTCAAGACCTCCATCAACGCCTCCACCCCTGACGACGAGGATGCCTATTCAACGTCAACCGAAGCTGACATGAATGCCGTAGGACATAAACGCCTACCCCGTGACGTGCCGAAGCGGCGACAAAGCCGCCCACCACCCACCAATCGCTCGCGCCCCAACGAAAGACTTCTACAGCCACTTACTACCTCCCATCCGCCGCAGTTTTGCTACTACCACTTCAGATTCGGGGCAACCGCGAAGAAATGTGCCAAAGATTGTCAGTGGCCAAAAAACGTGTAAGTAGGCCATCGGTTGTGGCGGTGGCCTCCCATGTTTCTAATCTTTTCTTTTTACAGCATGCAGGAACGGGCGTGCGATTTTTGGTAGACACGGGTGCTTGTCGTTCTCTCTTGCCAAGGAAACTCTTCAAGGCACAACGTAGTCTGTGTACATCTGCCGACGTCCGCTTGGTAGCTGCCTACGGATCTGCGATACCCACCTACGGTTACGAGAGCCTCACATTATCGTTCAGAAACGGTAAATTCAATTGGAAGTTTCTCGTTGCTGACGTCACAATGCCAATCCTCAGTGCGGATTTCCTCTCTCATTTCCACCTTCTGGTTGATGTCGCCCACCGACGATTGGTCAACGCAGACTCGTACTTGTCGACACCTCTTCAACCCGCCTCCTCTAACCTCGCTCTCCACATCAGCGCACCCACGGATGCCTACGCCCACCTCCTCACGTTCTACCCGGAAGTTTTCCGTCCAGAACTTCGCAAAACGCCCACGGTTCCTGCCAAGCACGGTATTTATCACCATATCAAGACGACGGGACCTCCAGTCTTCGCAAAATTCAGACCTCTGGCACCGGAACGATTGGCAGCCGCCAAACAGACGTTCGCCGAAATGGAGAAAATGGGCCTTTGCCAAAACGCCTCCAGCCCATGGTCGTCACCCTTACACATCGTTCTGAAGAAAGACGGCTCCCTCCGTCCGTGCGGGAATTACAGGCGCCTGAACATGCAAACAGAACCGGATCATTACCCCCTACCAAACATAGCCGATGTAACCTCCTACCTGCACAAAGCAAAGGTTTTCACTACGCTCGACCTCCTGAAGGGATATTATCAGTTGCCTATGAACCCAGAAGACATCCCCAAGACCGCCATCACCACTCCGTTTGGCACATACACCTTCAATTACTCCTGTTTTGGCCTTCGTAATGCTGGGGCAACGTTTCAACGTCTCATGGATGGCATCTTAGGGGACCTCCCTTTCTGTGTATGTTATGTGGACGACATACTTGTGTTCTCCTCCTCAAAAGAGGAACACCTCCGTCACCTGCGCATCGTGCTCAACCGCCTGCAACAAAACGGCCTTGTAGTCCGGTACGACAAGTGTACCTTTGGCGCCAACGAAGTGTCGTTCATAGGGCACCGTATCACTCCTGAAGGAGTCCATCCCCTCCCTGAGAAGGTAACAGCCGTTCAGAATTTCCCCACGCCCTCGACCGTCAAAGCTCTGCAGGAATTCTTGGGCATGATCAACTATTATCACCGTTTTCTGCCAGCCATTGCCGCCACTCTTGCTCCCCTCTATGCCTCCCTCAAGGGCAAGCCAAAGGACTTGAAGTGGGGTCCTCTTCAAGAAGCGGCCTTCTGCAATGCAAAGAAGGCCCTATCAACTGCTGCGGCTCTCACTTTTCCTATCCCACACGCCCCTCTCCTTCTCTCCACCAATGCCAGCGACATTGCTATTGGTGCAGTACTCGAGCAGGTGGTCAAAGGCTCGCCCCGCCCATTGTCCTTCTTCAGCAGAAAACTGTCCAAGGCAGAATCGGGTCATTCTACCTTCGATCGAGAATTGCTGGCGGTGCACTTGGCTGTCCGTCACTTTCGCCATTTCTTAGAAGGTACGCCCTTCGTCATTCGCACAGACCACATGCCTCTGGTGCACGCCTTCACTCGACAGTCTGACGCCTGGTCCGCCCGTCAACGCCGACATCTTTCTGCCGTGGCTGAATACAATTGCACCCTCCAATACGTCCCTGGGAAAATGAATCCCGTTGCCGATGCCCTGTCAAGAAACACGTTGGCTGCCGTTCAACTGGGATTGGATTACAACGCCCTGGCTGAAGCCCAACGACAGGATCCAGAGTATCAAGCTTGTAGGACATCCTGCACGTCCCTCCGTTGGGAGGATTTTCCCCTCGAAAACTCCAACACCACCCTCCTCTGTGACGTCAGTATTGGTAGACCGCGACCTTGGATTCCTGCTCCCATGCGCCGACAGGTGTTTGATTCCATCCACGGCCTTTCACATCCCTCATGCCGTTCTACTGCACAGCAGCTGAAGGCAAAGTTCATTTGGCACGGCATTTCTAAGGATGCTAAGGATTGGGTCCGTGCCTGTACTTCTTGCCAAACTTCCAAAGTACATCGACACACGGATTCAGGAGTGGGCACCTTTCCTCAACCTCAGCGTCGTTTCGCATACATTCACGTCGATGTTGTAGGCCCCCTACCCACATCACAAGGACATCGTTACCTGTTTACCGTCATCGACCGCTCCACTCGTTGGCCTGAAGCCATTCCCATGGAAACTGCAACGTCCGCCTCATGTACATCTGACTTACTCTCTGGATGGATTTCAAGATTCGGTATCCCTGAGCATATTACTTCTGACAGGGGAACCACTTTCACCTCTCAATTATGGACGTCATTAGCGAATCTCCTGGGCATCACCCTACATCAGACAACGGCTTACAACCCCGCTGCCAATGGAATGGTTGAGCGTTTTCATCGCACCCTCAAAGCAGCTTTGATGTCCCGCTGCAAGGATTGCAACTGGTTTACTCAGCTTCACTTGGTCCTCCTTGGACTAAGGACCACTCCTGAAGACGCCCTCGACGTCTCGGCAGCCGAAATGGTGTATGGCGACCCGTTGGTCGTCCCTGCCGAGTTTTTTCCTTCTACAACCTCCTCCGACGATCTCCAGCGCATACGTCACGTCGTGGGAAAATTTACTCTGTGCCGCCAGACTTACAAGCCCCCAGCGAAGCATCACATACCAATGTACTTGCACTCTGCAACGCACGTCTTCCTGCGCAACGACACCAGCAAGCCACCGTTAACGCCCCCTTACATGGGACCTTTCCTTGTGATCCGACGCAGTCCGAAAGCATTCCTCCTAAACATTCGGGGCAAAGAAGACTGGGTCTCCATTGATCGTCTAAAACCTGCTTATCTTCTGCCAGATGACCCGTCTATAGTTCGCCTCTCTAGATCAGGGCGCCCTATTTAACATGTACAGTATGTCATTTTTAGGGGGGGAGCCATGTACCAACCGTGTTTTACACAATTGTACATAATTCCTTTTGTATATATTATGCTTGTATCTTCGCTCCTCCCTCGCACTAAAACGAACATGAAAATTCCTGTCTGGTTTTTCCTCTGTGATATTGTCTGTCTTGTGAACTTGTCATGTCCTGTTGCCTTCAGGTTTTGTATATAAGGAGAGTGTTCCACAACAATATAACTCAGTCGTTTCCAATCTGCCTTTGAGTTCACAACTCCTATCTCGGCCCGTCACAGAACCAAAGAAAACTATGACAAATACAACTGAATAGAAGAAGCTTGGGTATTTATCAACGGAACTAGTCGTTTGATCAATATGGATTCAAGAAGAGGTAAGTCATGGTTATTTGACACTTGACCAATGATGGTAAAATCTTTGTTTTCAATATTTTGTTTACACATTTTAGCATGAATCCGAATATTAGAATGTTCAGGGTTGGATATTCTGCAACCAGTTCGATAGCTAACACCTCTATGGGAATCAATTCTGACCTTTAACAACCTCATGGTAGATCCTACGTAGGTCCCAGAGTTACACTTTGGGCAATTATATTTATATACCACACCAGAGGACATATAAGGACTCAATCGATCTCTGAAGTGGAAAAGCAAGCCAATAGTGAGAGGGTTCTTATGGATGAGTTTAACTTCCTCAGCTGGGAAGTGTTGTTGGATAATTTCAGTAAAATTTTCTTAAGGAAATCCTCATGAAGAAAAGGAAAACTCGCATAAAATTTTAGTTTAGGAACTTTAAGTGTTTTTGAAGTCTGAGCCAACTTGTCATTCAATAATCTATTAAGAAAATTAAAAAATATTTTGGTGGGGAAACAGTTTTTCTTAAAATATTCACATAGATAAATAATTTCAATATGGAAAGATTCCCAACTAGAGGTAAAAAGGAATGCTCTGTGGAGAAGAGTAAAAATAGAATTAGTTTTAAAATTATAAAAACAAGAGCTATAAAAGTTTGAACCTAACCCAGTGAACGTCTTTTTTCTAAAAATCGTGTTACTAAAACCTTCTCTATTTCTAGATACCAACACATCTAAAAAGGGGAGTTTGTTATCTTCCTCCTTTTCTACGGTGAATGATATGTTTTCATGTTGTGAGTTGGCAAAGTCAAGGAATGATTCAGCGCCGAACTCATCTCTGAATAGAGCAAAGGTATCATCAACATACCTAACATAAAACAAGGGATGATAACTTAAAGGGCAATTTTCCAGCATGGTCTCCTCCAGGGAGCACATGGAAATATTAGCAAAGGTGGGTCCCAAGGGGGAACCCATAGCCATCCCATCAAGTTGTTTGTACAAATTACCATTAAAAACGAAAGAGGTGTCCAGCACCGCTAGCTCCAAACGTTTTTTAAAAGACGTGCGGTTAAAATCATTAAAAGTGGTATTAGGTTCAGAAAATAATTTGTTTAAAATAATATTGATAGTTTTTTCCACAGGTACATTAGTGAATAAAGACTTAACATCAAGACTCGTCATGAAAAGATCTGAGTCTTGAGAAATCATGGCCTCTTTAAATGCATAGGAGTTATTTAGAGAAAATTTGTTTTTTGTTAAAGGTTCCAGTAAGGGAACGAGGAACTTAGCTAGTTTGTAATTAGGGGTATTAAAAGACGATAAGATAGGTCTCAGTGGAACAATGGGCTTATGGATTTTGGATAAACCATATAAAGAGCCATAGGAAGACCCCGAACAGAACAAATTTTGGTAGGTAGTTTCAGTTATGGATTTTTCATTTTTAAGAGTCTTTAAAAATCTATTGATTCTATCCTCGGTTTTAAACTCATCCCTAAGA
The DNA here is from genome assembly GCF_036898095.1 of Palaemon carinicauda. Classification (NCBI taxonomy): domain Eukaryota; kingdom Metazoa; phylum Arthropoda; class Malacostraca; order Decapoda; family Palaemonidae; genus Palaemon; species Palaemon carinicauda. Next base: position 38,292,495 of record NC_090734.1, read on the forward strand.
ACCCTCTCACTATTGGCTCGCTTTTCCACTTCAAAGATCGATTGAGTCCTTATATGTCCTCTGGTGTGGTATATAAATATAATTGCCCAAAGTGTAACTCTGGGACCTACGTAGGATCTACCAAGAGGTTGTTAAAGGTCAGAATTGATTCCCATAGAGGTGTTAGCTATCTAACTGGTTGCAGAATATCCAACCCTGAACATTCTAATATTCGGATTCATGCTAAAATGTGTAAACAAAATATTTAAAACAAAGATTTTACCATCATTGGTCAAGTGTCAAATAACCATGACGTACCTCTTCTTGAATCCATATTGACCAAACGACTAGTTTCGTTGTTAAATACCCAAGCTTCTTCTATTTAGTTGTATTTGTCATAGTTTTTTTTGGGTTCATTTTCTAACTCTTGTTGGCATACAGTTTCTCACTACGCTTCTGCGAGGTTGGTTCCACTACTTTGTCTGATGTATATATATTTATTTATTCATTTTCTTCCATTTAATTTTCATTTAAATTTCAACTGTTTTTCATAGTTTTGAATGAATTTGTAAAAAATTTTAACTGTTCCTTAATTCTTTTGTATATGTTTTATTTTTAGCCCTGGACAATGTGATTAAGAATCACGAAACGTTGGGAATAATAAAAAAGGACAATTTGAACTACTCTTTCCCTATCCATACCATGAAATTTGTGTTCATTACTGACTGTTGCTGCCTTCACCGAAGATATATATATATATATATATATATATATATATATATATATATATATATATATATATATATATATATATATATATATAAATATATATATATATATATATATATATATATATATATATATATGTATATATATATATATATATATATATATATATATATATATATATATATATATATATATATATATATATATATATATATATATATTCATATATATATGTGTGTGTATATATATATGTATATATATATATATATATATATATATATATATATATATATATATATATATATATATATATATATATATATGTATGTATATATATACACATACATATAAATATATATATATATATATATATATATATATATATATACTGCATATGTATATATATATATATATATATATATATATATATATATATATATATATATATATATATATATATATATATATATATATATATATATATATATATATATATATATGTATATATATATATACACACACACACACACACATATATATACATATATATATATATATGTATATATATATATATATATATATATATATATATATATATATATATATATATATATATATATATATATGTGTGTGTGTGTGTGTATATATAAATATATATATATATATATATATATATATATATATATATATATATATATATATATATATATATATATATATATATATATATATATACATATATATATATATATATATATATATATATATATATATATATATATATATATATATATATATATATATATATATATATATACATATGTATATATATATATATATATATATATATATATATATATATATATATATATATATATATATACACATATGTATATATATATATATATATATATATATATATATATATATATATATATATATATATATATATATATATATATATATATATATATATATACATATTTATGTCCATATATATAAATATATATGTGTATGTATATTACTTGCTAAGCTACAACCTTGGTCGAAAAAGCAGGATACTATAAACCCAAAGGATCCAACAGGGAAAATAGCCCAGTGAGGAAATGGAATAAGGAAATAGAGAAACTACAAGAGAAGTAATTAACAAAATTAAATATATTATTTGGCGAAGAGTAACAAAGTTAAAATAAATCTTTCAAATATAAAATAAAAAAAAAGGTAATAGAAGCAAAGGGAAACGAATTAAAATAGAATAGTGTGATCAAGTGTACCGGCAAGCAAGAGAACTCTGTCCCAGGAGAGTTGAAGGCCATGATACAGAATCTGAGGCACTACCCAAGACTAGGGAACAATGATTGTATTTTGGAATGTCCTTCCCCTCGAAGACCTGTTTACCATAGCTGAATAGTCTCTTCCACCCTTACCAAGAGGTAAACTTAATTTCTTCCATTGTGTTGTATGCATAAAAAAAATATAATTCTGTATTTATGATGATACACTTTGTATTTTAGATATAATAATTCCTACACATAAGGTCATTATGAATCGATTAGATAAAAAAAATCAATCTTTTATAACAAGAACTAACGGCAATAAGAAGGCTGCCTACATCTGGGAAATGCGGCTACCCATTGACCCCTAATGAGATGAGATCTTGGCCCACTTCTATTTATGATACCAATCGTCTTAAGTTTGCCATTGAAGCAATGGAATTTCCTCTCATCCTTCAGCATGATCAACTGGACAGGTCAGTCTCACCTAGACAGGCACTATCTCTCACCAGCCTCTTGCGTGGGGAGGAGGGTGGTCAGACTACCATGGAGACTTTGTTGATTCAGTGTGACACGCAGATTATTATTATACGACCACAATTGGTCCCATGATGGAAGCACTTTTCATGAAATATAGTAATGAGGAACTTATTGCATATTGAAATTGTTTTGGCTTTTTCATTGTTATATTATAGGAGACCGCTCCTTTACTCTTTTCCAAAACTACGGTAAAGGATACTAACCCTGTTCAGGGGCTGTAAAAGGAGATAATAGAGAATTTTTGAGGAGTAATCGAGGTGTAGAATTAACACAGCATTTAATCTAAATCTCAATAAATGTGACCCACGTAATCAAACAAATTGTTACAGAAATACTTTTAGAATATAATTTTTTGCCTTCTTCTTTATCAATGATTCAGTCCATGTAAACAAACACAAGATATAACTACATTAATGCTGTTAAGGTTCTTAAAAGATATTATTTTAATTGTTCCTCACTTTTCCTTTAATCTATTTATCCCATTTCCTTTCCTCATTAGGCTACTTTTCCCTGTTGGAGCCCTTGTGCTTATGATATATTGATTTTCCAACAATAGAGGCAGTTTAATTAACAACAACAACAACAACAACAGCAGCAGAAGCAACAGCACCAATAATAATAATGATAATAATAATAACAATAATAATAATAATAATAATAAGAAGAAGAAGAAGAAGAAGAAGAAGAAGAAGAAGAATTCCAGAGCTTAGTCAATTCGAATGAATAAATCAACAGATCTTCAGTCAAATGAAAAAAAACAATAGCAACACCAAGAACAACAACAACAACAGTAACAACCACAACAACAACAATAATAATAATAATAATAATAATAATAATAATAATAATAATAATAATAATAATAATAATAATAAAATTAATATAACAAAATAATATGATAATATAATAATATAATAAAAATAATAATATTAATAATAATAATAATAATAATAATAATGATATTAACAATGGCTTCCTCGGTAGCTTTAATTTTGCAATCTATCTTCTCGATATCGGATAATCTTTTCTCTATTACTGTTTTGCCAGTAATTGAGCACAGTCATCCTTTATGGTTGGTAAGTTAAATTCATGATAAGTAAGTTGAGTAGTAAATACAAAGTTCTCAATTTAGGTAAGAAAATAGTTTTCAGTGATGCTTATCGAGAGGATCACCTCCCATGATCAGGGTGTAGCTGAATGCGTGAAACGCTGGAAGCAATGTCTTTTTAAATGGTAACGCTAGCTTGTGGGTAGTAGCAGTGGATTTACATCAGACGCCTCCGGCGCTGTGGGCAGACTAGTAATGGTGAAGCTGTGAACTCTCCTTGGGTAAGACGCTCCCCAGGAGAGATGATGTCCAGCTAAGCTGCATCTCCACTCAATTGCGCCTGATCGGAGTGGTCTTTGTTTGGGATGTCTTGTCCAGTTGTTATTCATGGGATGTGGTTCATCCTGCAGGAGGATGTAGGAACTTCTCTTGGGTCGTATTGACGGATTGTTTTTCTCACTGCATGAGGAGAGCTTCAAAGATCCTAATTCTTCTACTGTCAGGACGGCCAATGATCTCCTCATGTTTGATGTTATGGTTATTCACTTGAAGGTCTTTAGCTTTTATTACATCTTGCTGAACATAGCAGGACAGTGTATTAGACAGTTGCACAGTGGTCATTCCTCTGTAACGTCCAGGGCCTGTTGGAACAGGGCATAGGTAGAAATAAACAACATTGTACTGCCTAAGGAAGTCTTGAGTCAGTTGTGCTTGGTACATCCTCATAATGAGGGACTCTATCCTAACCATCTTGTATCAGATTGTTAAGTTGATCTTGATATTCACATCAATGGGAGGAATATGGCTGGTAACAATATCCCTCACCACTTTCTCGTGTTTCTGGTATTCTTTATGTATATCGCCCATTTAGTATAAGTTGATGGTGGTGGTCTTGGTCTTGGTTTGCTGATCACCCTGGTACCATTTGCCCAATGCTAGCTTGACCTCCTGGTTTAGTTATGTGATCATATTCTTCGTACATATCTGCCCCGGAGGAGCAATGAGTGATGACACTGCGGATGTAGGCCTTATTTGTAGAGGACAATATGTTTATGTATTTCTGCTTTTGCTCAAGGATACAGAGCCTCATCTACTTGGTTGAGGTTATTTTGGTTGCCGTCAGTATCGTTGCTCCGGTCGTTGTTGACCTCGGTGGTTCTAGTGTCCACATACAGGTGGCTGGAACCTTGTCTGATGTTTTCCCATTCCTCCTCCAAGTGGTTTCAGCGATCAAAAAGTTTCTCATCAACTGTTTTCTTATTTTTGTCTCAGGAAGAAGGTACGTCTTTAGGCACTGGTTCTCGGGTAATCTCGGGCTGAGAAATCATGCAGAGTGAAGTATAAAGATTTTGATAGTAGACCTGCTTAAAAACATCTTTGGTTGAAAACAATGGAGTCTATCTTTTCGATAACTTGGATACTCTTCTTATTTATATTACTGCGTTCTGCCTGTAATCGAGCAAAAGTTATTAATCACAGTTGCAAGTCAAATTTACTGTTATGTTTTGTACTGGCCCATTAGTCTCATTATTTCTATTGGTAAAGTTATTTCTTATATCAATATCATATAGCAATGTATAGAAATCCTCTGCAATATCTATCAATACATCTCTATTATGAGAAATGTTTAAATTTTCATCCTTTAAAGGAAAAGTCTTTATTCGTATTATTAGTAGTCTTCATTCTATTAATATGCTGCTTTTCCCTTTCTTTAGTGTTTCCTCAATTTTGGTCTGATTTTGTTTGACTTTCTTTTTGTTTTTACCAAAATTTCCCCTGATTTTTTTCTATAAGGATTTTCGTGTTTGTCGATAGTTTTCCTTAATGTTGATTCCATTGTAAATATTTTGAAATTACTGTTTAGTTTTCTATTACGTGTTACCGTTCCAGTTCATTATATAGCTCAGAATCCCTATTTTGTATTGCTAAATTAAACTCATCAGATTTATTTTATTGAATGAGCGTATGTTATATATATATATATATATATATATATATATATATATATATATATATATATATATATATATATATATATATATATATATATATATATATATATATATATATATATATATATATATATATATATATATATATATATATATATATATATGTATATATATATATATATATATATATATATATATATATATATATATATATATATATATATATATATATATATATATATATATATATATATATATATATATATATATATGTATATAATCATATACAATACTATCATTACGATAAATGACATAGATGTTTGAAGATGATTAAAATTATTTTTGAGGGATCTTGAAGGTTTACAAAAGCTGATGAATTATTACTCTCTAAAATAGATGGCCTTAATGCATATTTATAATTCTAAAGCCTTTATAAGTAGTGTGTTTTGGCCGTGTTCAGAACATTAAACATTTTCACTTTAGCTAATAAAGTTATAATGATTCTTACCCAACAGGCATTTCAGGCCCCAGAGTTTCTAATTATGCTTCATGTAGTGCTGTGTCTCTCTTAGACTAGTTTATATATATTTTATCCAACTCCAGTAACTCGTAACATATTTAATTGATATTGTTGTTGGTTCACATGCTGATTATATATTATTGCCCAATCTCTCTTTTCTATAATAATATTAAAAAAAAATCGTAGCACCTTCAATGGGAAGAGGAAAACTGGGTAAATTGTAAAATACTATATATATATATATATATATATATATATATATATATATATATATATATATATATATATATATATATATATATATATATATATATATATATATCTATATATATATATATATATATATATATATATATATATATATATATATATATTTATATTTATATATTGCAACTCTTGGTTTGATTTCTCAATCCACTGAATAAACCATGTACACAGTTGACGTTTTGAAAATATAAATTTTAGTTTCTCGTGTAAATACGTATAATTTATACTATAGTTAACAGACACCTTTTAAAGAAAAACAGGAATTCTTTACATAAATAACCATTGAGTATTGTCAAATCTACAGTGTATACCTCTCAATATACAGTACATAATTAACAAAACAATTTTGGTTATTTAATAGTTTTAACGTATCCCATCCCAACCATTGAAGCATATTACCATATTACAGTCCCACTTAGGATTTAATGAATGAATAAATCGTGACATTGAAGGTCACTGACGCTGATATCGATTATTATAGATAAAGATTGAAAAAACATTCAATAAAAACAAGAAAAATAAATATGTTATAAAACCTAAACAGCATTAAGAAGACATGCTTTTGATATAAATTTAAAAATGCCACTAGCATTATACGATACATCATTTCCAAGGATCCTGGCAAGGATGATCCTGCCATCTTCACCCTGAGCCTTAAACAGATATCTATTTTTTTGGTGCTATAAGTGGGGCATTCATTCAACTTATGCCTCACTATCAAGGGTATTGAACAGTCCTCGCAATATGGTTGGTGTTGTCCAGCCAGCAGAAACTCATGTGTCATCCAAGTGAGACCAATGCGGAGACGACAAAGATTAATCTCCTATTTTCGAGGCATCCCATTAGACCCCCTAGGGGATACAATAAACGCAATTTCTCTCATCTTATTTTCGGTTAAACTATCCCAATGCTGTTACCAATTGTTATAAACAAAATACTTAAAGGCTGGTTAAAAATCATTACAGAGAATAGGATACCTTCTTGGTAGAAACTCGTTTGCAGCACTCTTAGCCAGTGACTCTGCCTCTTCATTTCCAGATACACCTACGTGTGCCCGGACCAAACAAAATTGAACTGTTATACCTTTCAGACCAATAATCAAAATCCACTCTTAAATCTTCAAAACTAAAGAGTTACTAAAACCTAAAGCTTGTAGGAAACATATTGAAACCCTATAGATGGTAAAATTGCCCTCCTCTTTTAACGCTATTTTCTTAATTGCGGTTAGTATGCCATATAGCTCAGCAGTAAATATGGAAGATATTGGAGGAAGTGCACCGCTACATTTAAAAGAAATACTATATAGTCCAAATCCAACGCCAGCATGAGATTTGGAACCATCGGTATATATAAATGTTGATTCTTTATGTTCTTCAACATGTTCCATAAAAAGAGACCTAGCCTTTAATTCAGTCATGTTTTTCTTAACCAAAATAGAATATTTACAAAAAGACATCTCAGGCAATTTCTACGGAGGGGTTCATGGTATCTTGAATGGAAGTACCTTACTTTTAATTATACTAAGACTGTTTGATAATGGTTTCACCCGTTAGTTGGGTACAATTCAAAATATGTTCAGTACCTTACAAGGTTTGCATTCTGAAAGGCTGAGGGATTGGGGAATCTTTGTAATCTAAACCAATACCGAATAATAAAAGACACTCGGTAATAGTCTAGAGGTAGCTCTTCAGCATTATCAAGGAGAGTTGTGATAGGTGAGGTTCTAAATGCTCCTATGAACAATCTAATGCCAGCATGATGTAGTGAATCTAATATCTTTGATTGGCTTGGGGTGGCTGAGGAGTATATTTCACACCCATAATTAAATTTTTGGAAAAATTAGGGTCTTGTATAATTTTAAAATAGTTTTACGGTCTGCCCTATGATGTATGGGACAATACTTTTAAAAGATTCAGAGCCTCTAGACATTTACCTTTTAATGCATTTAAGTGAGGAACCCATGTAAGCCTATAATCGAAAATTAATCCTAAAAATTTAGCTTAACCTACACTTGGGATAGGTTGACCTTTAATGTGTATATCCGGGGCTGGATGTACTCCCCGGATATGTCAGACATGGAAAATAGTAGTTTTGCTTGTTGAAAACTTAAATCCATTCATAACAGCCCACTGAATAATTTTGTCAATTGGGAGTTGTGGATTTCTCTCAACCATTGCCACTCTAGCTCCAGCAAAAGATACGGAAAGATCATCCACAAATAGTGGAATGACTGAGGATATCCTATTAATTGCTAGTGTAAAAAGTTTATATTCCGCACACTACAATGGGGCACTCCTTCGTCCTGACATTTTCTCTCGGATAGAGTTTCCCCGTACTTTCACCTGAAAAACTCTACGTGAAAGAAATGATTGAATAAACTGTGGTTGCTCTCCTCTTAATCCAAATTCCTGAATGGTTTTAAGTATACCATATCTCCAGGCAGTATCATATATCTTTTTAAGGTCATAAAAGACTGTTACAAGCTGCTGTTTAGAAGGTAAAAGCTTCACAAATAGAGGACTCAAGTCGTATGAACACATAAGCTGTTGAGTGCATTTTCCTAAATCAACACTGGATAGATGATAAAATAACTTTCTTTTCCAGGTATCGCTTTCAGTCTTGCATTGACCATCTTTTCCATGATCTTGCATAAGCTAGATGTCAATGCAATTGGTAGATAATTTCCTGCTAAAAACTTATCCTTACTGGGTTTTAAGAAGAATAAAATAATGGCTACTTCCCAAACACTTGGATAACTATGATCATGCCATATTCTGTTAATAATGCTTAGAATAAATAACTTTATATTTACAGGTACAAATTAATCATTGCATATGGAATTCCATCGGGTCCATGGACTCTTCCATTACACGTAGCAAGTGCAGAATTGAACTCTCTTTCTGTAAAAGGAGAATTGTATGACTTCCCTTCCTGTGCCAAAATCAAAAATTTTCTTTTCTTCAATGCCCCTATACTGATGACCAGGAGCTGCTTCACACTTTTATGATACATTTGAGAAATGGTCAGCTAGGGCACTGCTTATTTTGGTTGCTTGCTCCAGTCACATACTGACTATTCACCTTCAACACTGGTGGTTGGCTTGGGGTAAATTTGCTTGCAATCATTTTTATTTCCCTCCACACAGAAGATAGTGGTATTCTACTGTTAATGGAGGAAACAAACGACACCCAAGACTGGCTCTTAGCTTCTTTCATGGCGCGAAGGAACTGTGCTCTACATTTCTTGTATATAATCAAATTGTCCTCAGTACTGTGTCTGCGCAATCGAGTTAAAACCTTCTTGTGGCTCTGTGCAGGAAAGTTAGTTCTGAAGACCACCAAGGGACTAGACGTCGTTTGAATAACCCTGTTGTTTTAAGAATTTAATTAACTCCTGCTGTATAAATGGTTACATTCAGTAGTCTATGTCATGATCAATATTTTCCTTTAATTTCACTTAGCTCACGAAATCTATCCCAGCCTGACTTGTCAAGATTCCATCGTGGAGATTATAGTGAAAGTGGACCTTTGTTGGTGTTTATATTGATTGGTTCATGATCACTAGTATGCCATTCATCTGTCCTCCAATCGAAATCAAGAAGGGAGTTAGAGCTTGCAATTGAAAGGTACCTGTCGTAACATGGAAGTGTGTGGGCTCTCTTGCATTAAGAAGTCCGACATCCTCGTTTTTCACAATTGATGATATAATATTGCCCATGGTGTTTACTAAAACATCCTTCCACAAAGGATGTCTACCATTCAAATCTCCAATTAAAAGAAAAGGTTGAGGGAGCTGTTGAATCACCTCTACTAAATCCTCATACGATATGCAATCATTTGGAGGCATGTACAGAAAGCAGATTATATATTTTCTTCCAATGTACAACCACTGCCTGCAGAGGTCTATGAGTAGATAAAGGTATTTGGGGAACATCTCGACGAACGTATATGAGATTTCCGACATGGCTCCCTACTCCTTGATGATATGGTGTCATATAGTTAATATATTCCCGAGGACCAAGGGTATTAGCATCAAGCTTGCTCTCCTATGGACATACAATTATGGGGGAATGCTCGTGAATTTAGAGCTTACGTTCTTCACATTTGGCTCTTAAACCCTGGCAATTCCATTGCAAAATGGAGGAAAATAATATGGTTTATTTTTTGGAAGAACCTTTTGATGAAGTCTTCCCACTAGCAATTTTTTATTTAACTCTATTTCCTGGTGGTTTTATTAGAGAGGGTCTTTATAAATTGGGTTTTGTGTTTGTGATATTCTTGTTGTCCAATTGATCCAATTGTTATGGGGGATGGTGGAACTCCACTTGGATTTCGGATTTATTTAAATTGTCTTCTGGTAGATCAAAAACACCCATAGACAAAACATCATAATTATTTGATGTCATAACTAATATTTCTATTGGAAGGGGTGAGAGAGATGGAGGTCTCTTTCTTTTCCAATTTATACGTGGTGAGCCACCAGGTTTTTTGCACTTTCGCCACCACAGATGTACCTGGTAACTTGGTTTTAAGTGCAACCTCCTTCAAATCAGGCAAGGAGATGGCCTGAGAGAGCTTAGTACTATTGTTGGTAATGGGGGATGAAGGTTGTATAGAAATGGGCAGTGCCACAGTTTTAATACACCGTGGCGAAGCCTTGGAAGGCAATATGCTTACCTTATTATGCCAAACCTGACTATCATTAAATGATGTTTTTCTTTTCTTGGAATTACTGGCAGCACTACGTGAGTTTGATGTCTCCTGTGGTATATTTTCTCTTTATCTCAAAGCGTTTGCATAGCTGTTTGGTTTATTCAGTAATATTTTGGCATGTTTTACACTTATATGTTCTACACTGGATTTGTTGATGGCTGTTTCTTCAAACATATAAATCTCACAGCTCCTCTCAGTGGATTTATGGTTTGAGTTGCAGTTCAAATAAGTGGCCTCAAGTGTACA
>NC_090734.1:38311261-38318761 GCF_036898095.1 Palaemon carinicauda
ACAGGATACTCCACGTAAAATTAGCAAAAAACTCTGCTCTCTTTTGGAAATTTATGGCAAGAAAGCAGGTAGCACACACTGAAAAAATAATTTGCCATCATGGCTCTGTACTGACTAACCCTTTATACATATGACCAGCCTAAGTTTAATAACATCCAGAGATTTATATATGCGGAATATTTGTGTATTGCTACATAGTCACACACTTTTGAAACAATTAAAAGAACTGTACCTGTTTGACTGGAACATATTACAGAGTACTGCAAAGAAAGCTACCATAATGCTAGTCAGGAAAAAAAAAAAACAGGTAAGTATATATCATAAAAAAACTATTAGGCAAAAAAAAAAAAGTAATCAACATGCTATGAAACTAAGTAAGATTTAATTGGAACAATGAGAGATTTAATTGTGCGGACTTTCCAATCCGCCTAGGAGTCACAAGACTGAACTCTCTTTTGAAGAACACATAAGGACACTGTATTCAAAATATCCTATAAGGAACAATTTCTTACGGAAACCTCTCGAAAGTAACAAGGGGGTAGATCCCAAATGACAGAGAAGAACGGGTCTGGCGCTACGCTATTATACCACTGAATATTGCTCAGCCCCAAGGTCTAGATTGTGTCATGCTAACAAAATAGATCCTGAGATTAACAACTCATAGTGCATAATAACTGACACCTTTAACAAACACCTATGGCGGTACTCTAAAGATTACCTGGAATCACGCCATAATACATCCTTTGGGACACTCATGCTTGTTGTTGTTATTTCAGATTGCATGGCCTTTATGGGCAGGCACCAGCTCTTGCACACTTGCAGCCCATATGTGTTGGTTATTTTGTTGGGGTTTGTAGGTGATCTAGGTTATGGGATGATCTGCAACTTTTATTTGTAGTTGTTTGTGATAGGACGTGGGTTAAGGAGGATCAGCACCTTTTATTTATAGGTGGTTAGGTGGTTTGGTACTATAGAATGTGGGTCAAGTATAAACAGCAGCTCTGCTTTTCTTATTTTAGAAGGGACCCAGCCTCTTTTAGGGCAATGGAAAAAGAAGAAGGTAACGGAAGAGAGGAGCCATCCTCCCAAAAAGAGCCGACTGGCTCCCGTTATTTGGTTAAAGAGAAATATGTACAGCAGTAAGTCCCGATGAGTAGAAGGGCTAGGGAAGGAATTAGGAAAGTTATAGTTATAGATATTGGTATAAGAGAAGTTAAAACTTCCTTAGTACCTTGAGCTTAAGTTTTTAGGATGAGCAATAGTATAAAGTTTCAGGTTGAGTTGGAGAGAGAGCTGAATAGGTGTAAGTGATTAGTGGATGTGAGTGATAGAGAAAGGTTGGAATAAACATTCCTGTACAAGAAAATACTAGAAAAAAATTTTTAATTGTTTATTGCAGTCATTTAGATGTCTAGTTGCTTTCAAATTTTAATGTTTATTTGGGAGGGAGTCCCAAACTTTAATAAAGAGGGAAGAGAAATTTCAAATGAGAAAAGAGGTAAAAAGAGGTCAAGCATGGTTCAAGTTGGGCTACTTAGGTTTCAAACTGGTGCTGTTATTCCACTATCTTGGGGGAAGGTAGCTGCGGAGAAAGACTGAGAATGTATCAACATTGGCAATCATATGTTTTTACAATTGCTGTCGTAGTTACAGGAATGATGGGGTTGAAATCCTGTCTTAGTAGGCTAGTTTCTGGACAATTCAATAGGTAGTGTTGCAGAAGTTCGTCAGTTAGTTGCACACAGTTGTTGCATAGTCTTTCCAGTCCCTGTAGTCCTGCTGGGTCTTTGTTGTTATCATTGATGATTTGCCAGTAGCACAGATATCCCAGTCGCAGTCTGCAAATAATGACTGCAACTTGATGGGGTATTTTTCTTGCAACCAGATACAGGATCAGGTTTGTTTCTTTGATGTACCATTTGGCTGATCTTAATCCATCAAGGAAGGATCACATTACTTGGCTAGTTTTTTGCCTGTTGCACAAGGCTGTCATTTGATTCTTGATGGTTTTCAGTGAAGGTTGAAGTGTGATACTGATTGTGTAGCACATTAGGTCATATTTGGTTAGGTGATCGGCCACGTCATTGCCAGGGATTCCAGTACGACTTAGGATCCAATTTAGGGTTATTAGCCTGTTGTTGCTTGGGTGAGCTAGGGCTTGATACTGCATTGCTGTGATTAGATAGAAATTTTCAGAGGGTTCTTTGTTGCTGAGAGCCGGAATGTCCAGGCATGCAGAGAGCTTTGCATGCTGCAGGGAGGAGGGTGAAGCTGTACTGGTGTAGGTACGGAGACCACGAGGCAGGAATGATGTAGCCATCGGGATTTTGTTGACCCTTTTTCTTGTAGGCTTTTTTTTGCAATTGCATTCTTCTAAGTGTGTTCAGCAGTCTCTGTAGTTTCTGATATCGATCCTAGCTGAAAGGGAAATTAGGCTAGTTTCGGCTCTTAACAAGCTGAATCTGGTCCATATTTGGGAGTCGCTGATGAGTCAGTCTTATGTCATTGCCTTTTACCACTTATAAGGAGGTTGTTTGATACTCCTTTTCTGAGGGAAGTTATTCATTTCATGGCCGAGAGATGACATTTTATTTTCTCTCTGAGTTGGGTTATTTCTTTGGCAGGTGATATAGTTTTATTGATGATTACTTGCATGAATAGCTTCACCCATTCTATGGGTTCACCAATGTTAGTGAAATTTTGAAGGTCTTGTGGGTATTTCATGCTCATGGCTTTGGTCTTTATTTTTTAATTTTTTTTAAATTTTTTTTCTCTTAGGGCAAGGACTTTGCATTTGGCCCGGATCATGTCCATGGCATTCTGGGTGGTTTTGCGTTAGCGTGCTGAATGTAGATAGATAATACATATGTCGTCGGCGTATATGAAGATTTCCACTCTGTTTGGGAGGTATAAAGTGGGTAGATTCTCCATAAGTAGGTTGAAAAGATTTGAACTTAATATGCCCCCTGAGGCATTCCATTTTCCAGAAGGATGAATTCGGAAGTTTTCCTCGGAAGGGGATTCTGGCTTCTCAGTTATGTGTGTAATTCCAAGTCCAGGCCAGTAGGATTCCTTTCACTTATCTTTTTTTCTACAAGTGTGAAGTGGATTGCTGGGGAGCTGGCTAGTTCAGAGGCTTTCTCGATGTAAAGAATGATGACAAAGGCTTTTTTGTCTTCGATTGTTGTGAGGACATCGGTTATTCTTGAGTGCCTATGCCTTGTCAGTAGGCATAAAGGCGATTATGTAGTAGCCCTATTTTCCACTGAAGTCTGCTGAGTACCATTCATCCATCAATTTTCTCATTGCAGATAATTTAAGTTATGTGTCGGTAGGTGTCTGGTTCTTTGGGTTTTAGGATAGGTTTTTTGTCTTGTTGATTCCATGTTATTACTTGGAGTTTTCAGTGTGTGTTCTGTTGATTAAGTATACCAACTTTGATGGGCTTCTCATATTCCTTGGTATAATGTATGTGATAAGGTCAGCTTCATGGACAGTGTCTTTTCTCCCTTTTTCGAGAATCATGTTGAGTTATTTCACAGTGTAGGGTTTGTCAGTGTCACCTGTCATGTAGCAGGCTGCTTCAATAATGTTGTTCCTGTTTGTTTGGGAGCCAAGTTCTGTCTATTTATGGTTTGGCGAGGAAGATTTGTGCTTCGGGCTTGGTCAGAAAATATTTTGTAATTCTGTCTGCATCTGCTAATGGGTCTGGGTTGGTGACTCTGAGTGTGGTTTTTTTTTCACCAGAGATCTTGTTGAACCAGCCCTATATCTTTGCCAGAGACGTGTTGTTTTTTATTTCGTGGGTCCATGAGTACCACTTTTCTATTTTCACTTCCATTGTTACTTGTAAGAAATGTTGGGCGATGTCAACAAGTAGAACATGAAGTTCTTCCGTTCTGTGTGTTCTGAAGAGCTTCCTGGATTGCATAATTCTTGCATTCATTTCCTTGATGCAGCTGTTGTAGTACCAGGGATCGGCATGCTTTATTCCTGAATACGCTTTTTGAGGCACATCAATATTGGTGGCAGCATCGAGTTCTTTGTTGAAATCCAGTGATAGGATGGAGATGTCATTCCGAGCATTCCTTATACATTCACTAGCTTATTCCATCATAGATTGCTCGAATCTAGCCCAGTTTGTAAAGTCTGGGTTCCACCCTTTTTGGGGGTCAAGGGGGAGAGGGTTATATCTCTTATTCAAGGTCGATTTCTCTGGCAAAGTAATCACTTAATAGCAGAGGATGTAGTCGCCAATTATCACCCCTTTGGATGGTGCTTGTCAGGAGGGAGGTCTAAACAACCAACCCTTAGATGGGTTGCTTCTGACACTTTGTCAAGCAGCGTTATCCCGGCTACTCTTCCTGTAGGGCATGCAAGTATTGTCCTATCTGGTTTGTTGTCGATATTGAGTTCTGGAATGGGCGATGGGCGTTGAAATCTTTTTCAATGATTGTATCATCCTCAGAAGTGGCGGCAAAGAGCCCCTCAGCGTTGATGCTTTTGTTTGGAGATTTGTAGACGTTGTGGACTGTGAGTGTTGGTGTCTATCAGAGATACCTGATCGCTGAGTATCTCTGTGTCTGTCCCATAGTCGATAATTTGTACTCTTCTTGATGGGATACAAAGACACAGAAATATAGTCAAGAAAATCGAATGAATTATTCTCTCTTTGGTCACATTGACTAATCAAGATGACACAAGTTCAAGGAAGGCTTCATGACTATTAATAGTATACATCCGGCAAAGTCGGTAAACTACAGACACTAAAATGGGAGAGAATTAGATCATTGACCTCGGAATGCTGCCTTCCAAAGTCCAAATGAACAATTTCTAAGTGGAGTGGACATTCCCAGAAAAGACTTTGTATCTTTTAAAAAGTGTAGGAACCACAGTAGGGAACACAGAGACCTACTACTATAAATGGCGAGTTTTCCCACCTATGCAAACGATGGAACAGAACCTCCATGATTGTCAACTGGAACCCATCTGTACATATAAAGACCAAATGGACGCTAACCAAGCTGCTAAACAATGGCTCCAGCAGTGGGGTAATAAGACACGATGCTAATCATATAAGTCTCTGTATTTGGTTGTAAAAGTTGATAATGATCTAGCATTAACGATTTTGAAAATTATGTATAAAATAGAGTTTCGATGCAGTATTCAACTGTAAATGATAATTATTGATAATTACAGATCTATTACAGGAATAGACAGAAACTCTTGAAACTTAGATTTCATGTTAGATAATGTCCATATTTTCTGCCTAACCTGCTCAATTCAAGGAGAGAATCATAGAAGCTTTATGGGAAAGAATAATGACACTTAATTGTTCATATACTTTTCATCAAGGAAGAAAGTGACAGGGCCGCATACATGAATACGTGATCAATACGATTATTTAATAGAAAGTACTATGAAATGTACGATCTCATCCAGTATGACTTTAATGAATGATGATAATATAGGACTATAAGAAAAATAAAAGAGTATGTTATCATTAAGACTACCAAGGATAGTTTTATAATCAGGAGAGGTACTAAAAAAAAAAATAAACAAAAAACCTTTTAAGAAAGAATCTCCATTTTTGTCAATAAAAAAATCTAAAAAATTACCGCTTGCATTTTTATAAAATTTGTTGTATTGAAAAATATTATTCTTTACAGTGACCATAAATATACTTTGAAGGCAATTACCCAAATTACCATGGGTCGGTTTTTTTAATTCTTAACTCAAATAGTACTGACTGATGACAGTTTTCCCTGAACCTCAATCAAAATAGCGCAAGATTGTGCTATTTTGATCTGAAGCAGTCTAACCCTGTACTTTATTAATCCTCATTGAGTAAATCTCGACTATTTAGGTGTAAATAGAAAATAAAAGCTATCAAATGAATAATTGGTAGCCTTTACATTTGAAGACACTACGGTTTTACTCTAATATGAGATTCTAAATCTAAAACTATTAATGTGGCTATCTGGTAGGTCAGGGAGTATACGAAATTTTTCTTGAATATAAGACAGTTATATCACAATATAAATCCTTAAAGGCAGTTTGCACTTAGTTGCATTTTTTCATAGAACATCTAGTGGTAGTACTAATGGTGACCTTGCCTTTCATTGAGGAGACTTTTCTTCAATATCAATGGGATATATTAGTTATTTTTTCTAATGTACCCTTGTGTTATTTTTTATCATATATAAAATTTTTAGAAGTAATAGAAATTAAAAACTATTAACATGTCACATGGTTAGTCAGGTAATTGGATAAGTCTACCTGGGACATATGACAGAAGTCTCAACAGATAATTCTGAAATACAGTTAGCACTCAGTTCCGTGATCTTACAGAGCCTCTGCTGCCATAATTCATAGCAACCTTGCGTTTCATTTGAAGGTACTATGGATCATTCCTAATGTGACATATACATTCACTTATATTCAAGACCCATAAAATAAAGATATTCCTCAAATCTTGACTTGTTGGGGGTAATTAGAATTAAAATCTAACATTTGAATTACCTGGGGGGTAATGAAGTTAGGTAAATCACAAACTTTACCCTTCCATAGAGAAAGGTAAGCTTTGATCACAAAATGATAGAAATATATTTATACTTGACAAGATATTGTGTTGATTTTAAATATATAGTAACTCGATAGTTTTACTTCAAATTATAGCTAATAATTGAAACAAATACCCTGTTGGAAAGCTAGCAAATACTCACTGGTGAATGAAAAGTGGTCTAGTCAGGTAAATTATGAAATCCGTTAATCATTAACGGGTGTATGTTTGTTATCTTTTTTTATTTATGTTCTTTTTCTTAACAGCATTTTGGGGCATGATGGTAGAGAATTTTTTTTTTTTTTTTTTTTTTTTTTTTTTCGAAGAGACTCCTATGTTCGATCGTAAATTTGGATAGAAATTCATTTTCTCAAACACAATAGTGTGTTAACTTCGTCATATGTCGGCACTGGCATCTTGAAATAAAGGATATGAAATGGATAACACGGATGGTTGCGTAGTTGGATAAAACTGGTTTATGTATGAAACAGTAGTCTCTCCTTGAATATTCTAAACAGCAGCTAGAGCTTCAGTTCAGTTTTTTTTTTTTTAAACATTTGGTGACATGTTTGATATTGCATTGATTTTCCTCATATAGAAACTCTCTAGAGATACATCGAATTAAAATACTATCAAGTAGACCACTTGCTTGTTCAGAAAAAAAAAAATAAGCTACGCTGGTATATAAAACCGTGGCCTCATCAGCTTTATCCTTAAATACTGTTCAAGCATAGATTCAAAATAATATTGAACCTCCATAGACATGATTTTTAGCAATTTTTCCTTCCATTTGAATAGACTACGGTTACAAACCTTCACTTATAGAATTTTATTCTTATTTGAACATGTTTATATATATTTTTTTTTCATATATAAATCATGGCATCAGACATAACTTGACTCGTGTCTGCTTATGGTATTTCTATGCATATTTTCTT
>NC_090734.1:38331261-38353761 GCF_036898095.1 Palaemon carinicauda
TATATATATATATATATATATATATATATATATATATATATATATATATATTCTTAATTATACGGTCTTAAGATCAAGTGTTTTTATAGTGGTTATTCCAATTTTAAGTATATACATTATTCAATATGTTTCTTTCATAGTTTCCATGATACCAACTTAACCGATATTTCATGGAGTATTGTTTATTTTTCTTGGTTGAAAATTTATAGAAAGTATTTAGTTACTAATATTTTTTTACCATTTGGTAGATTACAGATATTTGTGGTTGGCAGTGTGCGAACTTAACAAATTCGAATTTGTATCAATTTAGTGCTAAAACTAGAATTTAGATTGATTAATTACATTAAAGTAAATGAAACGCCCCCCAATGATTGTCATCTCTTTCAGAAAACAACCGAGATTGCAAGGTATTAATTTTTGATAAAAACACTGAGCCTATCCTCTGGTAGGATGCACATTGAAAACGATGTTCTCCATACCCATAACCAGTTGATGGTAGCAACTACCAGAGAAGATACGATTTCTACATCCCATCTGTTGAAGAAAAGCTCCCTTGATAACGTGTGATGAGAAAGGTGCTGCCAGAATGAAAAAAAGTTTGATGATCTGTTTTTAATTAAGTTAATTTTCAGTAGCATTCAAACGTGTACCAAAAAATCTGCAGTCCTTTACTAAAATATATTTAATAATCTTTTTGAAACGCGTATATATTTTGAATATGTTATACCGTTTCTTTCATATACCATAATATCAAAAGTTTTGATTTTAAGGAGATGAAGGAAATTTGTTCATTAGGGTAAGCGAGATTAACCATTCTTCATTTCATAATTACCTAATTATATGTATAAGCTATTTTTAGGAAAATAAAATAGATCAGTCCTATATAACATGTGATATGACTCTCATGTGCATCTATTCAACAACATCCAAAATTACCACAAAATCTAACTTCCAAAATTCAACCGATGTATCCTCCATATTGGGAATGTTGTAAAAAAAGCTTATTAAAATACTTGGAGTATTGAACCTAATGTGACGGTATAATTGGTAGTACTACAATTACCCCATACTATTACTACGCGCATAGTAGTCTGGAAATATGGAGTGCAATCAAATTCTTTTGCAACACCAATAAAGAACTAACTGAATGTTGGTACCAGAAACTGATATCAATGAAAGAATAAGGAATTTAATACATTGAAATTTTCTACCTAGTAGAATTATATGACATCCGGTAGCTGAAACAAGTAAGGAGAGCAATGCTCCAAAGTAGAATGAAAGAATAATAACTTTTCCTAAGTATAGATTGTTACGGAAAATATTAAAAGACTTTTGTAATAAGCAAATTCTTTTATGAATTTGAAAAAGTATCATACTGAACCTGCTCCTCGTGAAGAAATTTGCCATCAATAATCTCACCTATAGTGAAAGAGACAGTGTTCATTCAAGGATTGGAATGGCTAGGGGTCACTGTTCTTGACCTACTAACAATCATATTTTAATTTTACTTTTGGTTCAACTTTTGCCCATTTATTTGCCCCATGCACCAATTAAAACTAGGTCATCGTCAAGAGATAAACTACTATGAGATTCAGGGCCTCTGTAACACGGTTTTTTCGCAATAATTTTTTATCTATGAATTTCATAAGTATAACGCTTCTTCAGAATGCACATTATATCTACACATAAATTTTGACTATATTCTGCATTACGTAGGTTGAATAAATTTGGTACTTATAATGTAAAAGTGACGTTTTTTGAAGACAGGCCAACTTACTCAGAGAAAGGGTTTCGAACGCACTCGTTACGTAACTTTTGACGGCATTTCTACCCTCTTTCTCGATCGATGATTGGCTATACGTAACGAAGGCCATACCTCTGCTAACAATGACACAATAGTTTAAATAAAAGCAAAGCAGTGCACCTTTATGAACTCTGAAACCTCTCCACTGATAATTGTCATAAGGAACAAACCAACAAAATATGTTAATGAATACAAAAACACTTCGATTATTAGTCTAACTCCCAAAATATGTTTCCTAAGAAATTACAGTCTACTTTATAAGTCACAATCAGATTGACAAGGTGTAGGAAATAGTTGGTAATTTTTAAAAACGTAGTAGACAAGCTTGATTTGATAACTGCTATATACAATTTCAAGCAATTTTTATTTATTGTCTATCTACCGACCTATTTAATGTATAAAAAAAAAAATAGCTGTTACCGTATTTTGGCTTTAAACCTTCACCATTAATTATCGTCAGAATGATGACTTCATGAGGCTCCACCCCCTTTAGCCTAATTATAATTAAGGATAACACTGAAGGCTATCATAGGCATTGTTGGATCAGAAAATTTAAATTCTGGCTATAAAAACTCATTTCTCGAGTAGTTGTAAGAAGTGCTAAATGATCCTCAAGGATCCCAGCAGTTGGCCTAAACGTTTAATTCATGTATACTACTGTTGCGGCACTACTGCTACAGTAGCATTACTACGCTAGCACAGATACCCCACCCACATTTATGTATCGTTCCGCCATTCATAAAGTCTTTGTCATGCTTTTTCACTGTGCAATAAGCCATGGCCTCCTCAGAAATTAAGTTTAACATTAGATGATAGGTTATTTCATTAAGCTGACAAATTCTGGCAACTGGGAATGTTATTGCCGATGTTGAAGCTAAAGATAAAGTATGGTATCATTCCTTCATTGCATTATCATCTTTACTACTATTTGTTTTGCTACATGTATTAATTATTTTAAAGGATAAATGAATTATGTTCACTTTACTTCTATAAATTCCCATAAGATGTACAAATAAAACTCCTAAATCTATTCATGATTTATTTACAAAATGCAGTCATGCCCAAAACATAGCCAACACGGTCGTACGGCCTAAGAAGAAAAAAAAAATTATATCGGATGATCCGTTGGTCTGATGGAGAGTTTAGTAAAAAATTCTTATTTTAACAAAAATAGTTATATCAAGACTGTTTATATACAATCTCTCTCTCTCTCTCTCTCTCTCTCTCTCTCTCTCTCTCTCTCTCTCTCTCTCTCTCTCTGGTTGCATAGTGAATAGTTAATGGATATGTTCAAAAGCCTGAGTGACATTACGAGTATTATAATCATGTTACGCTAAATACAAATCAGACCATAAACATTGGATTTGAACTAGAAACTGAATGATTACCTATTCAGGCTATAGAAAATATGGCCACGGGCTTTCTCTTGACTGTATAAAGTTGCAAATTGCAAGACAAATGCAGTTTTGCAACCACGGGGGCAATTCCAAATCCTGCTAGCCATTCTTGACTGTTATGGGTTCCAAAGCCGATGGAAGAAGGTGAATGAGTGTCCGGTGGATGGGCGGGGCAAAATTTTGTCAAAAGGTGTTTACATTGCCTATGTAATGAATGTTTTCGACTCTTGGCTCGTTATCACTGGCCATGGCGTCGGCTAGATCATTTTTACTCTATAAAAATTAAAACTATCGGATTTAGGTTATTGATAATGCTGACAAAATTTGTGTGTGGTTGTAAAATATACAAATGTCAACTTTCAGCTACATCCGATGCATTGGTAAGGAGCAAAGTCCAAAAAACCGTGTTACAGAGGCCCTGAATCTCATAGTAGATGCAAAGCACGTACAATTAGCATTTGATTCGAAAACTAATGACACGAGAACACTATCCTGAGGAACAACAGATGTTAAATCAATATTTACGCTCTCATATTTTGCTAAATTTTTTCAGAAAATTATTAGACACATTTATTACCATTTGCTCAATCTTGAAAACAAAAGCCGCATGATTAACAAAGTTAAAGACAACACTAGAATCAAGGCTAAGCATATCAATAGAAAATGTAAAGTATGTGTGTATACACACACACATATATCTATCTATCTATCTATCTATCTATCTATCTATCTATATATATATATATATATATATATATATATATATATATATATATATATATATATATATATATATATATATATATATATATATATATATATATATATATATATATATATATATATATATATATATACTACTCCCTTAACTGCCCCCAACACTTTGTAACCTTCATTCACTCTCTGATGTACATCTGCTTCCACTCCACCATTTGCTGCAACAATAGACCCCAAGTACTTAAACTGATCCACCTCCCCAAGTAACTCTCCATTCAACATGACATTCAACCTTGCACCACCTTCCCTTCTCGTACATCTCATAACCTTACTCTTACCCACATTAACTCTCAACTTCCTTCTCTCACACACCCTTCCAAATTCTGTCACTAGTCGGTCAAGCTTCTCTTCTGTGTCTGCAACCAGTACAGTATCATCTGCAAACAACAACTGATTTACCTCCCATTGATGGTCATTCTCGTCTACCAGTTTTAATCCTCGTCCAAGCACTCTAGCATTCACCTCTCTCACCACTCTATCAACATACAAGTTAAACAACCACGGCGACATCACACATCCCTGTCTCAGCCCCACTCTCACCGGAAACCAATCACTCACTTCATTTCCTATTCAAACACATGCTTTACTACCTTTGTAGAAACTTTTCACTGCTTGCAACAACCTTCCACCAACTCCATATAACCTCATCACATTCCACATTGCTTCCCTATCAACTCTATCATATGCTTTCTCCAGATCCATAAACGCAACATACACCTCCTTACCTTTTGCTAAATATTTCTCGCATATCTGCCTAACTGTAAAAATCTGATTCATACAACCGCTACCTCTTCTAAAACCACCCTGTACTTCCAAGATTGCATTCTCTGTTTTATCCTTAATCCTATTAATCAATACTCTACCATACACTTTTCCAACTACACTCAACAAACTAATACCTCTTGAATTACAACAATCATGCACATCTCCCTTACCCTTATATAGTGGTACAATACATACACAAACCCAATCTACTGGTACCATTGACAACACAAAACACACATTAAACAATCTCACCAACCATTCAAGTACAGTCACACCCCTTCCTTTAACATCTCAGCTTTCACACCATCCATACCAGATTCTTTTCTTACTCTCGTTTCATCTAGTGCTCTCCTCACTTCATCTATTGTAATCTCTCTCTCATTCTCATCTCCCATCACTGGCACCTCAACACCTGGAACAGCAATTATATCTGCCTCCCTATTATCCTCAACATTCAGCAAACTTTCAAAATATTCCGCCCACCTTTTCCTTGCCTCCTCTCCTTTTAACAACCTTCCATTTCCATCTTTCACTGTCTTTTCAATTCTTGCGCCAGCCTTCCTTACTCTCTTCACTTCTTTCCAAAACTTCTTCTTATTCTCTTCATATGACTGACCCAATCCCTGACCCCACCTCAGGTCAGCTGCCCTCTTTGCCTCACGTACCTTGCGCTTTACTTCCACATTTTTATCTCTATATTTTTCTCTCTATATATATACAAACACACACACACACATATAATATATATATATATATATATATATATATATATATATATATATATATATATATATATATATATATATATATATATATATATATCGACTTAGGGAAAATACATATGGATAATTCTTATCAACGCATTATTCTAAAAAAAAAACCCTCGCCGTATGTGCTGCAAATTAGATTATGGTTTACATCTCAAGTGAGTGTATTTAACTTGCTAGTGATTTTTTTTTTATTACGGGTCTTCTACATACTGTGTTGTAAAAAAATCATACAAAAACAAAAATTCATAAATAAATAAATAAATACCAGATGGTTAACTAATCAGTATAATTTGAATGTAGCAGTCATTGTTTTCTATCTATGCTGTGTTAGGGTAAACAGGTTAAATATTGTGTAAAACTCCTAGTTTTTAAAATATATCAATTTATCTATTTACTTATCTAAATAGGAGTTTAATATTAAATGCTACCAATTATTTTTTCTCTTTTTTTTTTTACTCAATGGACCAAAAATTATTTTATTTCATGAATATTATTTTTAGTGGAAAAATTTTGCAAACAAAGATTTTTATATTCACATTAACAATGTTTTGCAGAGAGCCACCAGAAAATCTCTGACTAGATACTGAGGAAAATTTGATAATATGCAAAAAGTGTATAGCACAGTTCTGTCATGCCATGAAAGAAGCTAGGCGTCAGTCTTAGGTATATTTTGTTTCATCAGTCAACAGTAGAACACCACTATCTTCTGTATGGAGAAAAATTAAAAAGATTGCAGGCAAATTTACTTCAAACCCACCACCAGTTTTGAAGGCGAACGGTCAGTAAGTAACTGAAGCAAATTGTGTTAGCAATGCCCTGGTTGATCCTTTTTCAAATGTATCATGGAAGTGTGAAGCATCTCCTGGTCACCAGTACAAGAGCATTGAAGAAAATAAAATGTAAAATTTTCCAACAGGAAGAGAAGAATCGTGTAGTTCTCCTTTTACTGAAAGAAAATTTGAGTCCTCGCTTGCTACTTGTAATGACAGCCCTTAGACCCGTTGTAATTCCATATGCAATGATTAAACGTCTACCTATTAGTACAAAGTTGTTTTTATAAGCATTACTAACAGAAAATGTGATGATCAGAGTTATCCTAGTATTTGGAAACTATCCATTATTTTAGCCTTCTTAAAACCCAGTAAGGATAAGTTTTTTTAGTAGCGAACTATCTACCAATTGCATTAACATCTTGTTTACGTAAAATCATGGAGAAGATGGTCAATACAAGACTGTTCTGGTATCTTTAAAAAAAATATTTTATCGCCTATTCATTTTGTATTTAGAAAATGCACTCATCGACTGATGTGTTGATACGACATGAGTCCTCTATTTTTTTTAGCCTTTACTCCCAAGCAGCACCATGTAATAGTCTTTTTTTACCTTGAAAAAGCATATGATGCTACATGGAGATATGGTATACCTAAAACAATTCATGAATTTTAATTAATTGGAGAGCTACAACTCTTTATTCAATCATTTCTTTCACATAGAGTTTTTCAAGTGTGAGTTGGGGCAACTCTATCAAAGAGTAATTGTCAGGAAGAGGGAGTTCCTCAGGGAAGTGTGCTGAGTGTAACCCTGTTTGCACTAGCAATCATTGGGATGTCCGCAGTCATTCCACGGGATGCTTTGTCAACATTATTTAGGGATGATCTCTCCATTTAATTAGCTGGAGCTAGAATGGCAAGGGTTGAGAGAAAATTAATGCTCTCAATTGACAAAGTTATCCAGTGGGCCGGTATGAATGGGTTTGAGTGCTCGACAAGTATAACTGCTGTTGTCAATTGTTGTCGTATTCTGGGAGTACATCCAGACGCAGATATATACATTAAAGGTCAACGGGTCCCATAAGTAAGTGAAGCTAGATTTCTAGGCTTGATATTTGATAGTAGCTAAATGTATTGAGGCTATGAGTCTTTTAAAACTATTGTCCCATACATTAAAGGGGGCATATTGCAATACTATTTTAAAATTATAGAAGGCCATGATTTTTTCAAAAATTAGTTATGGGTGTGAAATATACTCCTGAGCCACTGCAAGTCGGTTAAAGATGTTATATTCAATGGATCATGCTGGTACTAGATTGGCCACAGGAGAGTTTAGAACTTCGCCTATCACAACTCTCCTTGATGCTGGAGAATTATCTTTAGACCTTTACCGAAAGTCTTCTATTGTTTGGTATTGGTTGAGGTTGCAAAGATTTCATAGTTATTTAGCCTGAAGCATACACCATACTTTAGGTTGCACCCAAAATCTCCTCAACTTTATATTTTTTGGGTTAAACAATTATTAAACAGTCTTGATATAATTTGAAGTAAGGTGCTTTTAATTCAATGCATCTCTATTCCTTATCTCCTACTTCACGGTGCATAGTCCTCAGCTACGTAGGCCTGAGTCTTCCTACTCTCATAGTACCTTATGGAGTCCAGCTGAACGTTTGGTGAGCTAATCTCTCTTGGGGAGTGCCAAGAGAATGCCCAAACAATCTCCATCTACCACTCATCATGATCTAATCCACGAATGGCACTCGAGTAATCTCTCTTATAATTTCATTTCTAGTCCTGTCCTGCCATTAAACTCCCAATATCAGAGTTCCCGAATATACTAAATCTATTGAAAATTGTTTCATTGCCATACCATGAAATGTCCATACAGTAAGAATAATCTTACTAAACTGATGTATAGTTTCATTTTTAAATATAATATCAGGTGTTTTGATTTCCAAATTTTACTAACCCCGCCATTGTTTTTTTTTTTTTTTTTTTTTTTTTTTTTTTTTTTTTTTTTTTTTTTTTTACCAAACTCCAGTTCTAAAGACCCTATATTGGATATCATATTTCCTATATACTTATATGATTCTACATAATCAACACTTTCTCCTTCCATTCATATTTCATCTTCCAATGCAAACTCCGTTCTCATCATCTGTCTTTCTTCTGTTTAACTTGAGCCCAACCTTGCGTGATATTTAATGCATTCAGGTAAGCAAGCATTGCAAATCATGTGATATTCTGCTAATAAGGACATCATCACCATCATACTCCAGGTTGGATAATTTCCTGCTACCAATCCAGTTCAATCCTTCTCCACCATCTCCGATTGTTCTACGTATTACATTACAAAATCCATAGGGGAGGAGGATAAACAACATGTTTGTCAACATATTCCCTCGGAGTGATGAAAAACAGAGTGCACTCACATTACAGTTGAGCTTCAATATGGTGATATTACTGTATATATATATATATATATATATATATATATATATATATATATATATATATATATATATATATATATATATATATATATATATATATATATATATATATATATATATATATATATATATATATATATATATATATATATATACAAATTAAACACTTCAGCATCAGTGAGTGCTATACAGTATTACTAGATAGAAGAAAAAAAAAACAGTGTTATGTTGTTATACTATAAGTGTATGATAATCATTGGGTAAAATTAAAGATTTGTTCAGGGCAACGACTACTCTAATGTAGTGTTATGTATTGTAAGCTACTCTTGCCTTACTGTGTCTAGTACGTAGTTACACGTGTGCACATAATGTATACATTACTGATATGCATTAATTTAATTACAATCTATTTATACAGTATGAAAAGCCAATTAAAAAGAATATTAGGCAGAACTTAGTTTTTCGGGTGTGCCCTTTTTCAGCCCTCTTCGTCTTCTACGTGGTTACCGTGGTTACCTTCTTTCTTTACAGTTTGAATTAGCTATAACTGACAGTAAATGAATGATTTTATTTCAGATGATAGGAAAGATGGATACAAGAGTGAAGGAAGTTAGTTAGGTAGCTATAGTAGGAACTACTTTAGGAAATTTAACTATTAGGAAGAGTAATATTAAGTGTGAATTAACCAAGATTTTATGTATATTAAGAAATATTCGTCTTTTTATGGTCTTTAAGTTAATTTAGTACAATGATGGATTATTTGTCTTTCACTTTTAGTTTTCTGTCATTTTTGGCTATTGGCGTAGTGTTTCTTTATGCTAAAGTTAATCATTGTGGATTCTGGAAAATTGCAGTATTTGAGATACCTGAGAGGCTTTGTAGTGACACTTGGATTTTTCATACGGTTTGTTGCCGTGTGTTTGGCTAAGTTCTTAAATCATCCGATGGACGTATTGAGGAGTTGAGAGTCCGAATTATGTTAACTTTCGGGTTTAAAGTCTTCATCAGATGAGTCGTTTTCATAACTTTCTATTTTACTCTCTTCATCTTGTGTGAAATACTGTATATCCTATTGTATTTTTGAAATGTTTGAAACTGGGATGATATTCTTTTACGGTCGTATTTTCTTTTGTTCCTCTTCCTGGTTTTTCTACCTTCTTTATTGTTTCTTCAGAGAACCGCACTGTTGGTAAATTTTTCTCTGTCAGTAAGCTGTTTACTTTTGAAGGTAGAATCTTACTTGACGCTGCGTTAATTATATTGCTACATTTTTTTATTGTAATATTTTTTGTGATATCTTGTATATTATTTACAAGTCTATTAAAATTGGTCTGAAAATTCCCTGTATTGGTAGCTGTTACATCGCCCTATGCTATACCATTGTTTGTTGTGGATGTTGCACCCCCATACTCACTTATAACTTGCATTTTCATTTTAATTAAAGACTTTCCCACTGAGAATTTTGCTGCTAAATTTATCTGTTGCTAATTGGAATTGACATGATTCTTTGTAACTTTTGTATATTTCATAGTTTCTGTATTTAGAACAATCCTTATAAGGATGCTCATAAGAAAAGCATTTATAGCAAAATTTCAATTTCACGATAATATCTTCTTCAATATATAGGGTGTGAAGAGTACTGCTTCTATGAATCTCTTTGCCATCTTCTGTGATTCGAACTCTATTTTTCATAATGCAGAATTCCTTTTGGGATTTTCCCCACTTTAGCCAAATATTTTTTACTCTCAATAGTTTCATTAGGTTCTTTTCCCCTATAGTGCTATTGTTATATTCAGATTTTTTGTTACTGCAATTTTCATATTGGAATATCATGGTGTCAACCACGTCAAATTGTTCATTTAGAAAAACAGTATTGCTCACTGCGTTCAAGAGCACATCTTCGTCATCTTCTACATTTACAAAAATTGCTGAGTTAGCGTGGGCTACTTCGTGAACTCTGATCATTATGGTGCCATTTCCATAACCTCAAATGTCTTAATGGCATGTTCTAGGGTGGAAAACTATGGTCATGAATCCTAATCATCATATTGCATTTAGCTTTCCTTTTTCCTAAAGTTTTGTCACAAAGAAGGGTGATGCTTTTACCTAGCTATGCTGGCACTACAAGAGTCCCGAACGATGCTGATGACTTAGATTTGAGTATAGATGTAAAACAATCCCCGCAAGCTCTTTATCCTCGGACAGATAAGTGGGACATATGTCTTACCTTAATGTACATTTGAGGAAGACTTTAGAATTTATAATTCGACACAGAATTAAAACCTTGCAACCATGAATAAATGATATAAAGATGAATTTTAATGTAAAACTTAATGGCTTGATTTACGAATAACTCATCCTGGAATATGATCCTTACACATAGAGAAAAAATATAAATTACTTGAAGTGAAAGTCAAACATAGGTGAGGTCATAATTATCGAAAAATGTTAATGTGAGACAAAAGGAAAATGAACGGGTGAGGAGTAAATTAAGTTCATGAGTAAAGGATAATGGAAGTATCATTGACGGATGACAAAGAGTTAACTATTCCAAGGGGGAAAAAATTAAGGTTATGTTATGGTTAATCATCATATTTGACCAGCAACATATTGGAGAACAGGTAGAATAGAAAACAGAAAGAGAGAGGTAACCAAAAAAAATCATCCTAAAGGATGAATGAATATATCCATAAATCTAATGAACATACCAAAAACGTTAAAAGAGCTGTATATTGATGCATTATGAAGGATAAAAGAAAAAAAAAATACATATAAGCATGGTGTATGACAATAATACTAATGAATGATAAAATTCATAGTTCATATTATTGGATAATCTGTTTATATCTAGTATATGATAAAGATTTCTTTTTATGTTTTAAATTCTTAAGGAAAAAAAAAGAGTAGATGCAATAATGATATGTTAGTCTCCTATATAGCTAGGTCATAAATCGAAGTTGTATTACATGAAAAAAGTATTTCAGTATCTACTATATTAACCAAATTATTTTTCTTATTTAGTCATTAAGTAATCGTATTCGTAGAGAAAATATCAATTAATATGAATGGGTTTATTTATCAATTAACATTTGTAAAATAATGAAATGTATGTGTAAAATATCTATCCATAATATAAAGTTTTTCCCATCCTTTTTCAATGCATGATGAATAAATTTCAACAATGGGACCTAAACTTACAATAGCGAACAACAATAAAACTGAATTTATTGTTAAAGTTCTCATACTTTCTCCGTTGTTTCTTTTTCTTGAGCAATGGATGAAAACGGAAAGAATAACTTGGTAAGTCCAAACGAAAGAGCAATTTCATGACTGCAATTTCACGCCTTAAAAGCTTTCCAGCTGATGGTCATATAATTCCTGCGAGTTGGTCAATCTGAGACACAGCACATTCACCGTAATGCTGAATGTGCGTTGAAGGGATTTATTGTCATACTTCTTTCTATACAACCTTTGCTTTGACATGAACCAAACCATACTGTCTATGTGTAAAGAATTCATAAAATCAGAAAAGAAAATACAATATCAAATAGGTCACGTTATCTAGCAGGTACTGTAAAACTCATCGAATATTGATCATAAACAGTTAGTGGTTTGGGTTTGCTTGTTTATGTGTCTAGTTGATATAAAATTTAACGCCTTAAGCTAATCTCTTTACTGAGAAATTGTCTAATGTTAGACCTATTGATATGCCAATAGAAAATTGGAGAAACTCGGTAATGGTAAGGGAGTATTTTAGTTGATAAGGTGTTTGAACTACATCACATTTGTGTCAGCTCACTCACCTTTAATGTATGATAGATACTAGCTTAGAATAAATGTTACTTCCATTATCGTCGAATCTTCATGCTGTGATTCAATGATAGGTTTTTATTAATAAAATACATTTATTGCTAACGGCTTACTTCACTGCTACAGCTTTCAGTGTCTTGTAACTTTCGAGTGAGAACATGGACGTAAACAAACTCTTGAACAAAGCCACTGAATAACAAATGAGCATCACTCTTCTACTGCAATACAGAAGTAAGAAGAATCACATCCTATCCTTGAAACAATTAATAGATGATTAAATTTTTCATAATATACGCCACTTTTAAACCATGCTGAAACATGTTCTATAAATGCAATAATGTGCATTATTACTCTTAATACCGTAGCATATTTGATTCTACAGTAAAAATACATAACAGTCACCTCCCTCATTAACTCGGCATTGTACAAAACTTTACAAATCTAATCTCTAACGGGACTTCCCTCTATTCATCATATTGGGAAGTATTCCTAACTTCATACTGTACTGGTACATGGATAGATTCTGAATCTACATATGATGTTTGAGCATCTTGGTTAATATTTGATCAATTTGTTTTAACTACTCCTGAAAAATTTTCCTCTATAATATTCACTTGATCTACAAGATTTCTAATTAACATTTTTAATTGATCAACCTGATGTTCTACAATGTTTCCACCAATTTGGACAGCATAGAGTAAACTTCCTATTTCTTTTACAATTTATCCTGGTAGCCACTTTTCTGGAGTATTGGATTATTTTGCTATGACATCAGATAAAGTGGGAAAATGTCTTACTTTTGAGAGACGTGACAATGCCTTGGTGATCAGCATATAATTCAGACAAAATCTTATTCCTGAGTGAACTAGGAATAATTATTCCTGAATCTTTCTTTAAATAACCCTGTGTTATGCTTAATTTACTCCTTTATCCTTATAAGGTTTACTTTTTTCTTCGTTTCCATATAAGTCCCTACCTCTAAATTAACTCTCCAAAGCCTTACTAAGTATTGGATATTTCATGTTATTGTGTGCAATACCCTTTGCTTTAATGGGTACATCATATACTGAAACGAACAATATACTGCCATCATACTCTTCTGGTGCTTCTTTTACTGGAAATCTAGATAAACCATCTGCATTATCCATCTATGATATAGGAAGATATTCTATAACATAATGACATGCAGCTAATGTAATTGCCCATTGTTCTAGTCTTGCAGCTACCAACGTAGGTAAACATCCTTTTGAATCCACTATTGCTATTAGAGGTTTATGATCTGTAACACGAGTGTACTTTTTCCTTAC
This sequence comes from Palaemon carinicauda, assembly GCF_036898095.1. NCBI lineage: Eukaryota > Metazoa > Arthropoda > Malacostraca > Decapoda > Palaemonidae > Palaemon > Palaemon carinicauda. Next base: position 38,345,115 of record NC_090734.1, read on the forward strand.
ATAAAGATACATATGAAGTTTCTTAACTTCATACCTTAATGATAAACCTTATTCTATTCGAGAGTAATTCCTTTCTGCCTTCTTCAATACTCTAGAAGCAAATTGCATTTACTTTTCTGTTCCAACCTGCATTACATGAGATAATACTGCTAACTAAGCCTATGCTCGATGCGTCACAAACTGAGCTCACCGGTAAATTCATTAGATAATTGACAAAAAATGTAGGTGATGTTATATCCTGTTAGATTCTTTCAAAAGTTTCCAGGTAATATTTTGTTCAATTCCACTGTAGACAGTTATTCAATAAGCTATACAATCGGTGTGTGATTTTATATAAATTCTGAAATAAATTCCCATAAAATGTTACTGAATATAAAAGTAATTGCAATTCCTTAACATTTCCTGGTACCTTTGTTGATTTCACTACTTTATCTTTCTCCTTAGTCTTGTGAATACTTTTGCTATTAATTACAAAACCTAAATGTTCCAATGAATCAACTTCTAAAATACATTTGTTCTTATTTACTGTAATGATAAGTTCCTTTAACTTCTTTAAAACTGCCCGTAATCTTCCTGGACGTCGTCTTTTATCTTTACCAAAGACTAAAATATCAACTATGAAATTGAATACTCCTTGCATTCTTAAAAAAAAAAAAAAAAAAAAAAAAAAAAAAAAAAAATCCATTTTTTGTTGCCATAAAGCTGAACTGCTTGGTACTCCATTAGGCAATCTCTTTGACCTATAAAAACTTAAGGATGTATTTATTATAGATGATTCTTATGAAGCTGTTGAAACGCTTGTCTAAGATCCATCTTAGAAAATACAATACATCCTGACATAGTTGCAAACATGTCTTTTAGATTTGGTAATGGATGTTGAGCTAACTTTGAAGCTGTGGAATCATCGTTACCTTGTAATCTCCACATAACTAACTTGACCATTTTCCATCACAATAGGAAGTAATGGTGCAGCCCAATCTGAGTATACATCTTTTTCCATGAACCTTATTTTCTAAACTTTTGATTTATGTTTCAAGTGCACTTTTTAATTCATATGGTACTGGCCTTTGAGCAAAAATATAGGAATACTATATGATTTCAAAACTAAAACTGCTTCTCCGTTCTTTATTGTCTTTATCTTCAAATACCTCTTGAAACTCTGAGAAAATATTATCCACTGACACTTTATTCTTTTTTGCATCCTCTGTAACTATAACCATTAATATACCAGGCTAGTCTAATTCAAAATACGGTAATCAATTCAAAACTAGGAATTTGTTTCCTTTACCTTTAACTACGGTTGATGACAATCAATCTAACTTCTGTTTTTTATAATGTATTTCTGGGTTCGAAGAACCTATTACCTGAATATCAAAACTATTATAACCTTTCAAAACTATATTTGTACCTTCTAATAAGAAAAAAGGAATTGGTTTTTCTGTTTTCCTACACATAAATTGATACACCAACTCCTGTGTCAACTTGCAATATATGAATTTTTCCATCTTTGTTGACAGAGTTTATGAAAATTTTCCGCATTATTTTCTTGGCCTAGAGTATCAACTGCTGCATTTATTTTCCTTGCGTACTGTTTAGGGAATCTACATACATTTGCAAAATGTACCATCTTTCTAAAGTTCAGGTATGTCAGTTCCGTAGCAGGGCATTTCCTTGCTCATATACAAGATGATTAGTTTTACCACACCTAAAGCACTTGCGTTTTTCCTGTTTTTTTTTTTTCTGCATATAGGTCTGATTCAGATATTCATGATCACTAGAGTTTGGCAATTTCCTATGCCAAGACTTTGAAATATTCTTTCTCTGCATTTAACCTCTAATTTTCTTTCTGAATTGCCTATGCTGTAAATTGATAATTTTAACAAGATTTATTGACCTGTGGTGCAAAATATGTTTTAAGAGCCTTAATAGCAGCTTCACTTGTGTCATCGGTACGATTCAATATCTTAAACACTTGTGAACCCCTCTACAGGCTATGTGAAGTAATAACGCCTTCGTCTGTGTATCTTGCATACTATATAATGCTTCTAAATATATGTTAAATTCTTCACACCACTTTTGTCATAGTGTTGCAACTCAATTTGGTTCAGCCACAATGCTGAAACATTCAGGAGGTTCGACATCCCGAGGCATTTTGAATTCTCACCTCGATTAGCTTAGGCAAAGGAAATCTATAAAATTAACTTGTAACTTCCTAAACAAACTTATTTCTAACCTAGTTCCTATGTTAATCGCATCTTTTGTATGTTTATGCAAATAACTTTAGTAGTTCTACACTTTTTGTTTTTATGTAAAACTGAATCTTGCGATGGTAAATATTTACCTGCTAATGCTTATTGGTACCAATTTTAAATCCTACCTTGGTCTTGACATCGAAGTTGGTAGCATCCTAGGGTAGTGGCGTTCCTTTGGTTGGCATGTAGTTCCCTGCTGCATAGGGTTGCATTCATTTAGTTGGCTCTTCTTCTGGTGCTGCTTCTTTTGCATGGGTTCTCTTGTCGTCATAAAAGTAATATTTGGCTTACATCGCATTCACTTTTACATGTCTGATCACTCACCTGTATTGTACAATGGATATTACATGAGAATAAATACTTTATCACTTCATCGTCGAATCTTCCTGGTGGGATTCAAGGATTGGTTTGTATTAATAAAATACTTTTATTAGGCACAGTTTATATTACTACTACATTGGCTATGACTCTCGAGTGAGAACATCGGCGAACGAAACTCTTGAAAAATACCAAATAACAAACGAGCATCACTATTAAAAGAATTGATCCTACTACAATACACAAGTAAGAAAAACCACATCCTATCTTTGAGAAAATTAATAAATGATTAAATCATTCGTAAGATATGCTACTACACTTACAAAACCCCACTGAAACATGTTCTATCAATGCAATACTGCGCAATATTACACATAATACTCGTAGTGCATATGCTATCATTATACAAATACATAACAATATGTAAAAATACTTACCCATGTACGAGGTTTCATGAATCCTCCTCTTCACGGGATTTGATCACGCAAAGTACCTTTTAATACCACCCATATTACATACATTCATATTGTTATACATCCAGCCTAATCTAGGAAAATTTTAAATTGAACTGCAAATTTAATATACTGTTTTATTTCCATGTGATTACAAATTAAGCAACATTAGTTTTGTGAGCAAAAAAAAAAAAAGAAAATGCAAAAAAGATCAAAAGGGTTTATGACTTGAATTATCAATTTTAAATTGTATATATCTTTAAGTGCCTTTAGTTAATGATAGCTTATCATGAAGGACAAGCTATTTAACTTCATAATAAAGTTTTGTCACCTCTTTACTATCTTGGAATATATTTCGGTAGCAATAGGAATAATTTCCTAATTATTTTCTGATAATCTAATCACAACTGTGGCTGCATGGGCATAACAGTAATTAGAACAGTGCCCACGTATCACCGAGTGTCGTAGGATGTGACTAAAAGGGACAGGATGAACGGACAAGGAACTCCCTCCCCTGTATTTATACTCCAGAGATATCAAAGGAGAGGAGATGGGGGAAGAGTGAGTACTCCCTACATTCTATTTTTGGGGTGTCTGAATGTGTGTGGATGTCAATTTTTTACGAAAAAGAGTACAGTATGTGAGATTGGGAGCCATGTTAGGAATCGAATAATAGATACATAGGCCTTATGCGAGTCAAAGATAAAAGCAAAGGATAAAGATATGTTTAATGAAGTGACTGTTAGAGTGTCTGGGATTGAAAGTTGAAGGGCAAGAGAGGGTGTGGCTTTATTGCTGAGTGAATGGATAACAGGTAAAGTTGTGAAATGGGAGGAGGTATCCTCTAGGTTATTGTGGGTAAGGGTTAGGTTTCATAGAGAATATTGCGCTTTAGTCATTGCGTATGGGCCAGGCTGTGAGAAAAGTGAAGAAGGGCTGAACAAATTTTAGAATAAATTAACTAGGTTTGTAGAAGGATTGGATAGAAGGAATTATGTAGTCGCGATGGTGAGTTGAATGCCAGCGTGGATGCTGGAGAGGAGGAAAATGTCATGGGGAAGTATTGGGTACCAGATAAAAATGAGAGTGGTGAACAAGAGCTGGTGTTAAGTTGTAGTTCTTTTAATGAGGAAAGATAATAACAAGTAGACTGGGGTAAAAGTTGAAGATTGAAGAGTGTTAGAGAGGTTATTAATGTATTATATGTTGATAACAAGAAGCATGTTTGGAAGATTGAAAGGTGTGCACGTGTTTAGGGGAATGGCTTAAAGTATGTCTCATAAATTTGAAGGAAAATTAGTTTCAGTAAAAAACTTAAGAAATAGATTGGGGAATGTAAAAGGGATTTAGTTAAGCATTAATAGGTAAAAAGTGGATATCAAGAAATGTTGGAAGTAAGGCTGGTGTATCTCGAGTAGACAGGGTTAGAAACAAAATAGTGAAGTGAGAACGAGTGTAACGAATGAGTTAGAAGATAGAGTGGATATGAATGTGTTGAGGTGGTTTGGAATGTAGAAAGAATGGAAAAAGGACTGCCTTCTGAAGAAGGGGTTGAATGCAAGAGTTAATGGGAGAAGTAAAAGAGGAATGTCAAGGTTTGGGTGGATGCGTGGAGGGAAGAAAACTCTAGGTGGTAGGATTACAGATCTGGGAGAGGCAAAAGAGCGTGCTAGAGGTAGGAATGAATGGCAAGCAATTAGGTCACAGTTCCGTTAGGCCCTAGTGTTTTCTTCGATTGTCCCTGAGCTAGCAGCAGTAGTGTATTCATCATATGAAGTTTCACTTGTTTTGGATAACGGGGGAGTTGTATAAGCACATCACGCAAATTCTCAGTGGTAGAATAAAAATGCCTTCCATACTCCTAAAGCATTATTTGATTATTGTTAGGCTGAGTCAAATAAAAAAAAAATCCAATCCTAATTAAAAAAAACAGGCATAAACAATAAAAACACAAATTATATAATTTTTGTTATCATGCAAATAATATATGAAAAGCTCAGATAGCATTAATATCTGTGGCTTTTGTGTCTGCACCACCACAAGGGTTTGGGATGATATGAACAGCTGCCAGATGCCGCTTGCTAGATATAGCCATAGTCAGTACCCTATGTCTGAAATATTGATTGAACGGGTGCAATACTATGTAGTACGATCGTGCTATCAGAAGAATAATTGCGTATGTAAGAAAGGTATCTGAAATATAAATTGTATGTCAGAGAAAATGGCTGATCAGTGAATCTTGTGTATATTTATAAATATAGTCAGACAGTGCTTCACACAATTTTATTCGTTGCTATCTCACTCGATTGTGACGTTAAATAACTGTAATACCCATTAAATAAAAAATCTAATATCCGCAATAAAAGATGTTATGACATGGTGATTTCAAATAGCTCGCGCCGCTCCTCTGCACTAGGTTTGCTTCACACCACTTTCCTCTCTGCTCACATCTCATCAGACTTCTTGTCTCTAGATTTGGCACATTTCTGAAAAATTTAGATCCTTTTTACTATATTGCACGTTTTTGCTATTTTACGCCAGAACATAAAAAAGTGTTTTCCCTGTTGATAGTATATGATATGATGAACTGGTTGCCTTCCAACCAGGCTTCCCAACTTGACTCATTTAAACAATTTAAGCTGTCTCTTTTCTATATTAACAATTTAATATCCTTTTTCTAGCATGTGTTGGAAGTTCACGTAGCACTTAGTAAACGACAGAAATGGCAACCCTGCTTGTCAGTCTTGCTTCACCTCTATTCGCGTATATATCTCCCTTTTCAGCCCTTTTTTTTAGCAGAAATCTGTTTTTTATGTAAAAAAAAAAGTGACTCAAATGTGTGGGCCTAAAGTAGTACATACTGTGTTCTGGGCTTTATTTATATTTGCAGGGTATTATACTGTTGATATAAGAGTTCCTACAATACTAAGCAAGAGATGATGCCAGCGCATAAGGAGTTGCGTCATGCTTCCAGACTGTGTAGAGATTCGTATGTATATGGTTATTGGTCGTTCTACAGAATATGTAGTTAGTTAATCTTCAACTGTATACATATTATCAATTACAGAATTCCAGTAATATATACTGTTGTTTATAGTAAATGTAGGCTATGTGTGCCCCGAGTCAAGATGTCTGATCGAAAATAGACCTCACTCACATTTAAGTTGAGCTTTGACGTAATGATAGTAATATATATTCATTACAGTTATATACACTTCAGTATCAGTGAGTGCTATACAGTTTTACTAGATAGGAAATAAACAGTGTTTTGTTGTTATACTTTAAGTGAATGATGACCACTTAAAGTATAGTTCCGTAAACTACTGTTGCCTTACTGTGTCCAGTACATAGTGACGCTTGTGCACATGTTCTATACACGTACTGATATGCAATAATATGATTTACAATATATTTATACTATATTCAAAGCCAAGTAAAAAAATATATATATTAAGCTGAAATTAGTGTGTTAAATATCCGGGCGTAGGCAATGGGTGGTAAAATTTTTTATCAGGCTATGAGGCCCCCCCCCCCAACCCCCGGCACCAGCTATATAAGAAATCACAGCTGTCTTTATTACATAACCGTCACGAAGAGTGATGGTTGACTTTAAGTTACCTTCTTAACCAACATTAAGTCGTTACCTAAGCAAGATTAGTTGCATTTATGTGCGTTGATTTATTTCCCGTCAAATGAAAAACAAAGCGTAGACAAATAATACCATTAGCTGTAAGGAATAAGATACTTTTATTCTCAAATAATTTATATTGGTTTTGTTCATTTTTACCATAAGGTTGTCATTGCCATTTGTCTATGAAAGGTAGCTTTTACGTTACAGCTAAATGAACAAAAAGAAAAGCAATAAACTACCTTACTAACATTACAGACTATGAGGAAGCTTTTGCTTCTGTAAAAAAAGCAATAAAAAAAAAAAACAAGGATTTGAAGAGTCTTTATGTTAGAACACACGAAGATATTTATACAGATATCACAGAAATTCTAAACCTACATAAATATAGTAAAATAAATAATTTAATTCATAAAACAGTTAGAAAAGGAGAAAAGGTCTTTCCAAAACCACTCACAGCATGCCTAGCAGAAGTTTTTAAGAATTTTCATAGAAAAAAAATGTGTATATAATATTAATTTGAAATACCTTAACAACGTATTATTTGCATATGAGATAATTGTGTCTAGTGAATAATGGGAGAAATTATGAAAGATGATAGAAAATTTGAATAGAGAAAGCATCAATGTAGAATTGAAAATGAATATGATTAAACTATGATTAAACTAAGATAATGTTCAATGAAAATTGAAACACACCAAATATCAGTTATAAATGAACGACTAAGAGATGGTATTATATCATACGTACTTAGGACAGACAGTGAGCATTTCCCCAGGACAAAGGACCGAAATTAAAAGAAGGATATTCGTGAGATGGAGAGCATTTGGTAAATAAAATGAGATAATAAATAAAAAGACAATTCCACTTTCTCTTAAAAAACGAATTTAATAGGATTGTCATACCAGTATTATCTTATGCATCAAAAACTTAGTCTCACAAAAACCTTAGAACATAAGCTACTTACAACTCAAAGAGCTATGGAAAGGATAATGATGGGAATAACACTGAAATTCAGAAAAAAGTAACATTGATACTAGAGGAATTTGAGTAGAGGATATTCTAACAACAAGTAAAAAAAAAATGAGTGGATATTGAAAGGACATATAATGAGAAAGTAAAATAATAGAGGGACAGAAGAATAAGATAATGGGTCCTTGGAAATCGCAAGCGAAGCAGGGGAAGGAAAAGAAGATGTATTGTAAAGACAAGAAAATATGCATAGAAATACCATAAGCAGACACGAGTCAAGTTATGTCTGATGCCATGATTTATATATGAAAAAAATATATATATAAACATGTTCAAATAAGAATAAAATTCTATAAGTGAAGGTTTGTAACCGTAGTCTATTCAAATGGAAGGAAAAATTGCTAAAAATCATGTCTACGGAGGTTCAATATTATTTTAAATCTATGCTTGAACAGTATTTAAGGATAAAGCTGATGAGGCCACGGTTTTATATACCAGCGTAGCTTATTTTTTTTTTTTTCTGAACAAGCAAGTGGTCTACTTGATAGTATTTTAATTCGATGTATCTCTAGAGAGTTTCTATATGAGGAAAATCAATGCAATATCAAACATGTCACCAAATGTTTAAAAAAAAAAAAACTGAACTGAAGCTCTAGCTGCTGTTTAGAATATTCCAGGAGAGACTACTGTTTCATACATAAACCAGTTTTATCCAACTACGCAACCATCCGTGTTATCCAATTCATATCCTTTATTTCAAGATGACAGTGCCGACATATGACGAAGTTAACACACTATTGTGTTTGAGAAAATGAATTTCTATCCAAATTTACGATCGAACATAGGAGGCTCTTCGAAAAAAAAAAAAAAAAAAAAAAAACAGAATTCTCTACCATCATGCCCCAAAATGCTGTTAAGAAAAAGAAAATAAATAAAAAAAGATAACAAACATACACCCGTTAATGATTAACGGATTTCATAATTTACCTGACTAGACCACTTTTCATTCACCAGTGAGTATTTGC
>NC_090734.1:38358761-38371261 GCF_036898095.1 Palaemon carinicauda
AAAAGATGTTGATATAACTCTACCCTCCCCAGAGTAAGTAAAAACCACCAATATGGCTTGTTTCCGAGCCTGAAGGGAGTAATGGGAATTATTTCAAAATTTCCAAACTAATTCAGAACAAAATATAGGAACCATTGCACCAGTGATATAACTCGCTTTGGAAAAAAAATAGCTTCATAATCAATGTAAAATCATGTACGCAATTAGTAATACTCTCTAACCTCAAGACAAGTAGTGACGATATCAACCCCACCTAAATTTTAGTTACGGAAGGGGAGTAGTCTTCAATAAAGATCTGTATGAATTTACAGAAGAGGAAATACTGGCCATCTGTCCATTAACAGTGTGGAAAAGGCATAAGATTCCTGGGACATCGATGATTATTCTTACTTTCCAGATGCCGATATGCCTTTCCCACATCGTTATTGAAAATGAAAGAATTAAAAGTGCCACCTTTGAACGAAAGCCCTCACAATGTTTCAAGTGTTTCAAATTTTGGACACTTTTTCTAAAGTGTGTAAAAAGCGAAACAATGTGTAGCATCTGTTCCAGACCTTATCATGGATACTGTACACTTGAGGCCACTTATTTGAACTGCAACTCAAACCATAAATCCACTGAGAGGAGCTGTCAGATTTATATGTTTGAAGAAACAGCAATCAACAAATCCAGTGTAGAACATATAAGTGTAGAACATGCCAAAATATTACTGAATAAACCAAACAGCTATGCAAACGCTTTGAGATAAAGAGAAAATATACCACAGGAGACATCAAACTCACGTAGTGCTGCCAGTAATTCCAAGAAAAGAAAACAACATTTAATGATAGTCAGGTTTGGCATAATAAGGTAAGCATATTGCCTTCCAAGGCTTCGCCACGGTGTATTAAAACTGTGGCACTGCCCATTCCTATACAACCTTCATCCCCCATTACCAACAATAGTACTAAGCTCTCTCAGGCCACCTCCTTGCCTGATTTGAAGGAGGTTACACTTAAAACCAAGTTACCAGGTACATCTGTGGTGCGAAAGTGCAAAAAACCTGGTGGCTCACCACGTATAAATTGGAAAAGAAAGAGACCTCCATCTCTCTCACCCCTTCCATTAGAAATATTAGTTTATGACATCAAATAATTATGATGTTTTGTCTATTGGGGTTTTTGATCTACCAGAAGACAATTTAAATAAATCCGAAATTCAAGTGGAGTTCCACCATCCCCCATAACAATTGGATCAACTGGACAACAAGAATATCACAAACACAAAACCCAATTTATAAAGACCCTCTCTAATAAAACCACCAGGAAATAGAGTTAAATAAAAAATTGCTAGTGGGAAGACTTCATCAAAAGGTTCTTCCAAAAAATAAACCCATATTATTTTCCTCCATTTTGCAATTGAATTGCCAGGGTTTAAGAGCCAAATGTGAAGAACGTAAGCTCTAAATTCACGAGCATTCCCCCATAATTGTATGTCCATAGGAGAGCAAGCTTGATGCTAATACCCTTGGTCCTCGGGAATATATTAACTATATGACACCATATCATCAATGAGTAGGGAGCCATGTCGGAAATCTCATATACGTTCGTCGAGATGTTCCCCAAATACCTTTATCTACTCATAGACCTCTGCAGGCAGTGGTTGTACATTGGAAGAAAATATATAATCTGCTTTCTGTACATGCCTCCAAATGATTGCATATCGTATGATGATTTAGTAGAGGTGATTCAACAGCTCCCTCAACCTTTTCTTTTAATTGGAGATTTGAATGGTAGACATCCTTTGTGGAAGGATGTTTTAGTAAACACCATGGGCAATATTATATCATCAATTGTGAAAAACGAGGATGTTGGACTTCTTAATGCAAGAGAGCCCACACACTTCCATGTTACGACAGGTACCTTTCAATTGCAAGCTCTAGCTCCCTTCTTGATTTCGATTGGAGGACAGATGAATGGCATACTAGTGATCATGAACCAATCAATATAAACACCAACAAAGGTCCACTTTTACTATAATCTCCACGATGGAATCTTGACAAGTCAGGCTGGGATAGATTTCGTGAGCTAAGTGAAATCAAAGGAAAATATTGATCATGACATAGAGTACTGAATGTAACCATTTATACAGCAGGAGTTAATTAAATTCTTAAAACAACAGGGTTATTCAAACGACGTCCAGTCCCTTGGTGGTCTTCAGAACTAACTTTCCTGCACAGAGCCACAAGAAGGTTTCAACTCGATTGCGCAGACACAGTACTGAGGACAATTTGATTATATACAAGAAATGTAGAGCACAGTTCCTTCGCGCCATGAAAGAAGCTAAGAGCCAGTCTTGGGTGTCGTTTGTTTCCTCCATTAACAGTAGAATACCACTATCTTCTGTGTGGAGGGAAATAAAAATGATTGCAAGCAAATTTACCCCAAGCCAACCACTAGTGTTGAAGGTGAATAGTCAGTATGTGACTGGAGCAACCAAAGTAAGCAGTGCCCTAGCTGACCATTTCTCAAATGTATCATAAAAGTCTGAAGCAGCTCCTGGTCATCAGTATAGGGGCATTGAAGAAAAGAAAATTTTGATTTTGGCACAGGAAGGGAAGTCATACAATTCTCCTTTCACAGAAAGAGAGTTCAATTCTGCACTTGCTACGTGTAATGGAAGATTCCATGGACCCGATGGAATTCCATATGCAATGATTAATTTGTACCTGTAAATATAAAGTTATTTATTCTAAGCATTATTAACAGAATATGGCATGATCATAGTTATCCAAGTGTTTGGGAAGTAGCCATTATTTTATCCTTCTTAAAACCCAGTAAGGATAAGTTTTTAGCAGGAAATTATCTACCAATTGCATTGACATCTAGCTTATGCAAGATCATGGAAAAGATGGTCAATGCAAGACTGAAAGCGATACCTGGAAAAGAAAGTTATTTTATCATCTATCCAGTGTTGATTTAGGAAAATGCACTCAACAGCTTATGTGTTCATACGACTTGAGTCCTCTATTTGTGAAGCTTTTACCTTCTAAACAGCAGCTTGTAACAGTCTTTTATGACCTTAAAAAGATATATGATACTGCCTGGAGATATGGTATACTTAAAACCATTCAGGAATTTGGATTAAGAGGAGAGCAACCACAGTTTATTCAATCATTTCTTTCACATAGAGTTTTTCAGGTGAAAGTACGGGGAAACTCTATCCGAGAGAAAATGTCAGGACGAAGGAGTGCCCCATTGTAGTGTGCGGAATGTAAACTTTTTTACACTAGCAATTAATAGGATATCCTCAGTCATTCCACTATTTGTGGATGATCTTTCCATATCTTTTGCTGGAGCTAGAGTGGCAATGGTTGAGAGAAATCCACAAACTCCCAATTGACAAAATTATTCAGTGGGCTGTTATGAATGGATTTAAGTTTTCAACAAGCAAAACTACTATTGTCCATGTCTGACATATCTGGGGGAGTACATCCAGCCCCGATATACACATTAAAGGTCAACCTATCCCAAGTGTAGGTTAAGCTAAATTTTTAGGATTAATTTTCGATTATAGGCTTACATGGGTTCCTCACTTAAATGCATTAAAAGGTAAATGTCTAGAGGCTCTGAATCTTTTAAAAGTATTGTCCCATACATCATAGGGCAGACCGTAAAACTATTTTAAAATTATACAAGACCCTAATTTTTCCAAAAATTTAATTATGGGTGTGAAATATACTCCTCAGCCACCCCAAGCCAATCAAAGATATTAGATTCACTACATCATGCTGGCATTAGATTGTCCATAGGAGCATTTAGAGCCTCACCTATCACAACTCTCCTTGATAATGCTGAAGAGCTACCTCTAGACTATTACCGAGTGTCTTTTATTATTCGGTATTGGTTTAGATTGCAAAGATTCCCAATCCCTCAGCCTTTCAGAATGCAAACCTTGTAAGGTACTGAACATATTTTGAGTTGTACCCAACTAACGGGTGAAACCATTATCAAACAGTCTTAGTATAATTAGAAGTAAGGTGCTTCCATTCAAGATACCATGAACCCCTCCGTGGAAATTGCTTGAGATGTCTTTTTGTAAATATTCTATTTTGGTTAAGAAAAACATGACTGAATTAAAGGCTAGGTCTCTTTTTATGGAACATGTTGAAGAACATAAAGAATCAACATTTATATATACCGATGGTTCCAAATCTCATGCTGGCGTTGGATTTGGACTATATAGTATTTCTTTTAAATGTAGCGGTGCACTTCCTCCAATATCTTCCATATTTACTGCTGAGCTATATGGCATACTAACCGCAATTAAGAAAATAGCGTTAAAAGAGGAGGGTTTCAATATGTTTCCTACAAGCTTTAGGTTTTAGTAACTCTTTAGTTTTAAAGATTTAAGAGTGGATTTTGATTATTGGCCTGAAAGGTATAACAGTTCAATTTTGTTTGGTCCGGGCACACGTAGGTGTATCTGGAAATGAAGAGGCAGAGTCACTGGCTAAGAGTGCTGCAACCGAGTTTCTACCAAGAAGGTATCCTATTCTCTGTAATGATTTTTAACCAGCCTTTAAGTATTTTGTTTATAACAATTGGTAACAGCATTGGGATAGTTTAACCGAAAATAAGATGAGAGAAATTGCGTTTATTATAACCCCCTAGGGGGTCTAATGGGATGCCTCGAAAATAGGAGATTAATCTTTGTCGTCTCCGCATTGGTCTCACTTGGATGACACATGAGTTTCTGCTGGCTGGACAACACCAACCATATTGCGAGGATTGTTCAATACCTTGATAGTGAGGCATAGTTGAATGAATGCCCCACTTATAGAACCAAAAAAATAGATATATGTTTAAGGCTCAGGGTGAAGATGGGCAGGATCATCCTTGCCAGGATCCTTGGAAATGATGTATCGTATAATGCTAGTGGCATTTTTAAATTTATATCAAAAGCATGTCGTCTTAAATGCTGTTTAGGTTTTATAACATATTTATTTTTCTTGTTTTTATTGAATATTCTTTCAATCTTTATCTATAATAATCGATATCAGCGTCAGTGACCTTCAATGTCACGATTCTACAGAACTTCATGTCATTTATTCATCCATTAAATCCTAAGTGGGACTGTAATATGGTAATATGCTTCAATGGTTGGGATGGGATACGTTAAAAGGATTAAATAACCAAAATTGTTTTGTTAATTATGTACTGTACATTGAGAGGTATATACTGTAGATTTGACAATACTCAATGGTTATTTATGTAAAGAATTCCTGTTTTTCTTTAAAGGTGTCTGTTAACTATAGTATAAATTATACGTATTTACGCGAGAAACTAAAATTTATATTTTCAAAACGTCAACTGTGTACATGGTTTATTCAGTGGATTGAGAAATCGAACCAAGAGTTGCAATATATAAATATATATATATATATATATATACATATATATATATATATATATATATATATAGTATTTTACAATTTACCCAGTTTTCCTCTTCCCATTGAAGGTGCTACGATTTCTTTTTAATATTATTATAGAAAAGAGAGATTGGGCAATAATATATAATCAGCATGTGAACCAACAACAATATCAATTAAATATGTTACGAGTTACTGGAGTTGGATAAAATATATATAAACTAGTCTAAGAGAGACACAGCACTACATGAAGCATAATTAGAAACTCTGGGGCCTGAAATGCCTGTTGGGTAAGAATCATTATAACTTTATTAGCTAAAGTGAAAATGTTTAATGTTCTGAACACGGCCAAAACACACTACTTATAAAGGCTTTAGAATTATAAATATGCATTAAGGCCATCTATTTTAGAGAGTAATAATTCATCAGCTTTTGTAAACCTTCAAGATCCCTCAAAAATAATTTTAATCATCTTCAAACATCTATGTCATTTATCGTAATGATAGTATTATATATGATTATATACATATATATATATACATATATATATATATATATATATATGTATATATATATATATATATATATACTGTATATATACATATGTATATATATATATATATATATACATATATATATATACATATATATATATATATATATATACATATATATATATATATACATATATATATATATATATATAACACGCTCATTCAATAAAAAAAATCTGATGAGTTTAATTTAGCAATACAAAATAGGGACTCTGAGCTATATAATGAACTGGAACGGTAACACGTAATAGAAAACTAAACAGTAATTTCAAAATATTTATAATGGAATCAACATTAAGGAAAACTATCGACAAACACGAAAATCCTTATAGAAAAAAATCAGGGGAAATTTGGGTAAAAACAAAAAGAAAGTCAAACAAAATCAGACCAAAATTGAGGAAACACTAAAGAAAGGGAGAAGCAGCAAATTAATAGAATGAAGACTACTAATAATACGAATAAAGACTTTTCCTTTAAAGGATGAAAATTTAAACATTTTTCATAATAGAGATGTATTGATAGATATTGCAGAGGATTTCTATACATTGCTATATGATATTGATATAAGAAATAACTTTACCAATAGAAATAATGAGACTAATGGGCCAGTACAAAACATAACAGTAAATTTGACTTGCAAACCGTGATTAATAACTTTTGCTCGATTACAGGCAGAACGCAGTAATATAAATAAGAAGAGTATCCAAGTTATCGAAAAGATAGACTCCATTGTTTTCAACCAAAGATGTTTTTAAGCAGGTCTACTATCAAAATCTTTATACTTCACTCTGCATGACTTCTCAGCCCGAGATTACCCGAGAACCAGTGCCTACAGACGTACCTTCTTCCTGAGACAAAAATAAGAAAACAGTTGATGAGAAACTTTTTGATCGCTGAAACCACTTGGAGGAGGAATGGGAAAACATCAGACAAGGTTCCAGCCACCTGTATGTGGACACTAGAACCACCGAGGTCAACAACGACCGGAGCAACGATACTGACGGCGACCACAATAACATCAACCAAGTAGATGAGGCTCTGTATCCTTGAGCAAAAGCAGAAATACATAAACATATTGTCCTCTACAAATAAGGCCTACATCCGCAGTGTCATCACTCATTGCTCCTCCGGGGCAGATATGTACGGAGAATATGATCACATAACTAAACCAGGAGGTCAAGCTAGCATTGGGCAAATGGTACCAGGGTGATCAGCAAACCAAGACCAAGACCACCACCATCAACTTATACTAAATGGGTGATATACATAAAGAATACCAGAAACACGAGAAAGTGGTGAGGGATATTGTTACCAGCCATATTCCTCCCATTGATGTGAATATCAAGATCAACTTAACAATCTGCTACAAGATGGTTAGGATAGAGTCCCTCATTATGAGGATGTACCAAGCACAACCGACTCAAGACTTCCTTAGGCAGTATAATGTTGTTTATTTCTACCTATGCCCTGTTCCAACAGGCCCTGGACGTTACAGAGGAATGACCACTGTGCGACTGTCTAATACACTGTCCTGCTATGTTCAGCAAGATGTAATAAAAGCTAAAGACCTTCAAGTGAATAACCATAACATCAAACATGAGGAGATCATTGGCCGTCCTGACAGTAGAAGAATTAGGATCTTTGAAGCTCTCCTCATGCAGTGAGAAAAACAATCCGTCAATACGACCCAAGAGAAGTTCCTACATCCTCCTGCAGGATGAACCACATCCCATGAATAACAACTGGACAAGACATCACAAACAAAGACCACTCCGATCAGGCGCAATTGAGTGGAGATGCAGCTTAGCTGGAAATCATCTCTCCTGGGGAGCGTCTTACCCAAGGAGAGTTCACAGCTTCACCATTACTAGTCTGCCCACAGCGCCGGAGGCGTCTGATGTAAATCCACCGCTACTACCCACAAGCTAGCGTTACCATTTAAAAAGTCATTGCTTCCAGCGTTTCACGCATTCAGCTACACCATGATCATGGGAGGTGATCCTCTCGATAAGCGTCACTGAAAACTATTTTCTTACCTAAATTGAGAACTTTGTATTTACTACTCAACTTACTTATCATGAATTTAACTTACCAACCATAAAGGATGACTGTGCTCAATTACTGGCAAAACAGTAATAGAGAAAAGATTATCCGATATCGAGAAGATAGATTGCAAAATTAAAGCTACCGAGGAAGCCATTGTTAATATCATTATTATTATTATTATTATTATTATTATTATTATTATTATTATTAATATTATTATTTTTATTATATTATTATATTATCATATTATTTTGTTATATTAATTTTATTATTATTATTATTATTATTATTATTATCATTACTATTATTATTATTATTATTGTTGTTGTTGTGGTTGTTGCTGTTGTTGTTGTTGTTCTTGGTGTTGCTATTGTTTTTTTTCTTTTGACTGAAGATCTTCTGTTGATTTATTCATTCGAATTGACTAAGCTCTGGAATTCTTATTCTTCTTCTTCTTCTTCTTCTTCTTCTTCTTCTTCTTCTTCTTCTTCTTCTTCTTATTATTATTATTATTATTATTATTATTATTATTATTATTATTATTATTATTATTATTATTATTATTATTGGTGTTGTTGCTTCTGCTGCTGTTGTTGTTGTTGTTGTTGTTGTTGTTAATTAAACTGCCTCTATTGTTGGAAAAGCAATATATCATAAGCACAAGGGCTCCAACAGGGAAAAGTAGCCTAATGAGGAAAGGAAATGAGATAAATAGATTAAAGGAAAAGTGAGGAACAATTAAAATAATATCTTTTAAGAACCTTAACAGCATTAATGTAGTTATATCTTGTGTTTGTTTACATGGACTGAATCATTGATAAAGAAGAAGGCAAAAAATTATATTCTAAAAGTATTTCTATAACAATTTGTTTGATTACGTGGGTCACATTTATTGAGATTTAGATTAAATGCTGTGTTAATTCTACACCTCGATTACTCCTCAAAAATTCTCTATTATCTCCTTTTACAGCCCCTGAACAGGGTTAGTATCCTTTACCGTAGTTTTGGAAAAGAGTAAAGGAGCGGTCTCCTATAATATAACAATGAAAAAGCCAAAACAATTTCAATATGCAATAAGTTCCTCATTACTATATTTCATGAAAAGTGCTTCCATCATGGGACCAATTATGGTCGTATAATAATAATCTGCGTGTCACACTGAATCAACAAAGTCTCCATGCTAGTCTGACCACCCTCCTCCCCACGCAAGAGGCTGGTGAGGGATAGTGCCTGTCTAGGTGAGACTGACCTGTCCAGTTGATCATGCTGAAGGATGAGAGGAAATTCCATTGCTTCAATGGCAAACTTAAGACGATTGGTATCATAAATAGAAGTGGGGCCAAGATCTCATCTCATTAGGGGTCAATGGGTAGCCCCATTTCCCAGATGTAGGCAGCCTTCTTATTGCCGTTAGTTTTTGTTATAAAAGATTGATTTTTTTTATCTAATCGATTCATAATGACCTTATGTGTAGGAATTATTATATCTAAAATACAAAATGTATCATCATAAATACAGAATTATATTTTTTTGATGCATACAACACAATGGAAGAAATTAAGTTTACCTCTTGGTAAGGGTGGAAGAGACTATTCAGCCATGGTAGACAGGTCTTCGAGGGGAAGGACATTCCAAAATACAATCATTGTTCCCTAGTCTTGGGTAGTGCCTCAGATTCTGTATCATGGCCTTCAACTCTCCCTGGGACAGAGTTCTCTTGCTTGCCGGTACACTTGATCACACTATTCTATTTTAATTCGTTTCCCTTTGCTTCTATTACCTTTTTTTTATTTTATATTTGAAAGATTTATTTTAACTTTGTTACTCTTCGCCAAATGATATATTTAATTTTGTTAATTACTTCTCTTGTAGTTTCTCTATTTCCTTATTTCCATTTCCTTACTGGGCTATTTTCCTTGTTGGATCCTTTGGGTTTATAGTATCCTGCTTTTTCGACCAAGGTTGTAGCTTAGCAAGTAATATACATACACATATATATTTATATATATGGACATAAATATGTATATATATATACATATATATATATATATATATATACATATGTATATATATATATATATATATACATATGTATATATACATATATATATATATATATATGTGTGTGTGTATATATATATATATATATATTTATACGTATGTGTATATATATATATATATATATGAATATATATATATATGTATATATATATATATATATATATCTTCGGTGAAGGCAGCAACAGCCAGTAATGAACACAAATTTCATGGTATGGATAGGGAAAGAGTAGTTCAAATTGTCCTTTTTTATTATTCCCAACGTTTCGTGATTCTTAATCACATTGTCCAGGGCTAAAAATAAAACATATACAAAAGAATTAAGAAACAGTTAAAAATTTTTACAAATTCATTCAAAACTATAAAAAACAGTTGAAATTTAAATGAAAAAAATGAATAAATAAATATATATACATCAGACAAAGTAGTGGAACCAACCTCGCAGAAGCGTAGTGAGAAACTGTATGCCAACAAGAGTTAGAAAAATGAACCAAAGAAAACTATGACAAATACAACTAAATAGAAGAAGCTTGGGTTAGAGGGGGGCGGGTTGAAGAGGTGTCGACAAGTACGAGTCTGCGTTGACCAATCGTCGGTGGGCAACATCGACCAGAAGGTGGAAATGAGAGAGGAAACCCGCACCGAGGATTGGCATTGTGACGTCAGCAACGAGAAACTTCCAATTGAATTTACCGTTTCCGAACGATAATGTGAGGCTCTCGTAATCGTAGGTGGGTATCGCAGATCCGTTGGTAGCTACCAAGCGGACGTCGGCAGATGTAGTAAGACTACGTTGTGCCTTGAAGAGTTTCCTTGGCAAGAGAGAACGAAAAGCACCCGTGTTTACCAAAAATCGCACGCCCGTTCCTGCATCCTGTAAAAAGAAAAGATTAGAAACATTGGAGGCCACCGCCACAAGCGATGGCCTACTTACACGTTTTTTGGCCACTGACAATCTTTGGCACATTTCTTCGCGGTTGCCCCGAATCTGAAGTGGTTGTAGCAAAACTGCGGCGAATGGGAGGTAGTAAGTGGCTGTAGAAGTCTTTCGTTGGGGCGCGAGCGATTGGTGGGTGGTGGGCGGCTTTGTCGCCGCTTCGGCACGTCACGGGGTAGGCGTTTATGTCCTACGGCATTCATGTCAGCTTCGGTTGACGTTGAATAGGCATCCTCGTCGTCAGGGGTGGAGGCGTTGATGGAGGTCTTGAAGTGGCTGTCCATAAGGGTGTCGGCTTTGGTCATCAAGTCCTTTATGGGTAAACTATCGACATCGGGTATGGCAGTGCGCACAGGTTCAGGTAAACGGCGTATCCAAAGGGCACGGAGTAGGTTCACCTCACGAGGAGAGCCGTCTGCGGCAGGTTGAAGGCGAGCGATACTGGTCATTTCCCTGAGGGCAAGCGAAGCCCTTTGGTCCCCCAACGGTTGTTGCGAGAGCTGAAAAAGCTTTGCTATACGGGCGGCTGGCGACGGCGAGTACTGCTGCAGAAGGTATGATTTGAGGTCGTCATACGCTATTGGGGTGTCTCCTTGTTCACAAAGCCAGTCGGATATTTCTGGGAAGGTGTCCTCGGGTATCGCCGCGAGAACATAATCCGCTTTGGTGGTTGAGCGAGTCACGCCCCTGATACGAAACTGGACTTCTGCGCGCTGAAACCAAGCAAACACCTCTCCGCTGGCAAACGATGAAAGTTTGAATGGAGCGGGCCGCAGCACCAACTGCTGTAGAGTCCGCCATAGTACCAACGATGAAGGGGCGAGGGGGTGGGGATGGAAGGCGGTGGGATCGAGTAGACTTCCGGGGTCACCAATGTGACGGGCCGAGAGAGGAGTTGTGAACTCAAAGGCAGATTGGAAACGACTGAGTTATATTGTTGTGGAACACTCTCCTTATATACAAAACCTCAAGGCAACAGGACATGACAAGTTCACAAGACAGACAATATCACAGAGGAAAAACCAGACAGGAATTTTCATGTTCGTTTTAGTGCGAGGGAGGAGCGAAGATACAAGCATAATATATACAAAAGGAATTATGTACAATTGTGTGAAACACGGTTGGTACAGTTCATTTTCTAACTCTTGTTAGCATACAGTTTCTCACTACGCTTCTGCGAGGTTGGTTCCACTACTTTGTCTGATGTATATATATTTATTTATTCATTTTTTCCTTTTTTCATTTAAATTTCAACTGTTTTTTATAGTTTTGAATTAATTTGTAAAAATGTTTAACTGTTTCTTAATTCTTTTGTATATGTTTTATTTTTAGCCCTGGACAATGTGATTAAGAATCACGAAACATTGGGAATAATAAAAAAGGACAATTTGAACTACTCTTTCCCTATCCATACCATGAAATATATATATATATATATATATATATAGATATATATATATATATATATGTATATATACATATGTATATACAT
>NC_090734.1:38381261-38386261 GCF_036898095.1 Palaemon carinicauda
GGCGGGCACTGCCTGTAGGGTGCGGTTGAGCTGGGTGTAGAAGGCAGCTTTGTTATCATCGGTTGAGGTCATAGTCGGGGCGTAGACAGAGATCAGGGTGAGGTGTCTGTCCCGCGTGAAGGGGATGCGGACAGTCATCAGGCGCTCATTGATGGCCTTGGGAGCGAGGTTGTGCTGCTGCATTAGCTGGGAACGGATGGCGAAGCCGACACCGTGGATGCGAGGCTCCTCTAGGGCCTTGCCTTTCCAGAAGATGGTGTAGCCTGTTCCAGCTTCCCTGATGTTGCCCTCTTCGGGTAGTCTGGTCTCGCTAAGAGCCGCCACATCAAAATTGAAGCGGGCTAGCTCCTTGCAGACGAGGGCTGTACTTTGTTCCGGGCGGTTGGTGTTCGTCACGTCTTGGAGGGTGTGGATGTTCCATGCACCTAAGGTTAATATTTTTTTTTCTTGTTGTTTTGACCGCATTAGTGGGATGTCCGCTAGCCGTGGTGAGCTGACCGTACGGGTTTGCCGTGTCCGATGTTTACCCCACCTTTTCTAGGGGCCTCCCCATGTGGGGTTGGCTGCAGTGTCCTCAATAGGCCAGCCCAGTCACGGGTCCAGCTGCCGAAATCTGGTGTCACGGCACCATCACCAGAGAGCGACTGAATCTTAGACTCGCCGCCTGAGTGCAGTCGTGGCCTAAGGGCTTCCAGCTATCCAGGCCTGCCCCCTTCACCCACGGTGCTGTCGCCTCAGGACTTGCTGGTGGTGATGATGATGATGATGGTGAGAAAGAGATGAAGAAGGGTGGAGGAAACGACAGAATGCCAGTAGCTGGGTATATTGTTTTGGGTGGTCGTGGCTTTGCAACGGCCACGCACACACACTTGGCCCACATCGTTTTCACCGCGGCTCAAGACATATGAGACAGGCGGCTTCTCCGATGTTGGTTGCATCGGGTTGCCGGGTTCTTGTTATGTCAAGGCCCGCCTTGTTGCCTGCCTGACAGGCATTGCCCTCTTCCGCCGGCGCTGGGAAGGTCCGCCGTTTAGTCCATGAGCCTGAGGGGTTGGTCGGTACCATATTGGGGCAGGAAATCTCATAGTGATTAACTGAAAGACCAATGTCTATAGTCTTCAAAAATGTATGATAGCATTCTATATCTCTTTGCCTTCCTTGTGTTATCAACCGTTTTTTTATGTATGACATGTGATTTTTTCCGGCGTGACTTACAGGTGATTTTTGTGTCCTGCGAGCTAGTCCAATAATATTATTAGGACTTATTATATACCAAAATAAAGGCCAAGAAAAGGGCTTCAAAACAAGCTATCATATATTTTAATATCTTGTACACAGTGTTAGTTAGGAGCATATTTATGTTGAAATTAATGATTTTTTTTCAATGTAACTGGTAATTTTTCCTTATAGAAATAATATCATGTCTGGTATTTGTGATTCAACTTAACATTCATATTCTGTGTTTCAAGCGCTTTCTTTTGATACCAATATGTGATCCATAGCTATTATTTTAAGAAAGGTATTGGATGTTAAAATAACAACTATCACACTCCTGAATCATTCATTTACGGTATATAACAGTAATAAAAACTAACGCATTCAGTTTCTCTTCTTTTAGATTACTTGTGCTGAGGGCAGATGCAGCTGATAGTCCTGGAGAACAGTAGGTCTACTATGTCAAGATGGACTCTACAAAAGAAAAATGCATTATCCACATTGGAACTTATGATAATGACCCAACAACACTGGTAACACCTAAGGACTATGACTCATGGTTGGTGCTTCTTGATGCAGCCCGAGTGAGGAATCATAAACCTGATAAGCTAATTGTTCCTGTAGCCACACTTGCAGCTAGAATGGAGAACTTCATGCATTCCAGAGGTTACAGAATGAATGAATCCACCAAGAAACACATCAAACGGAGACTGGACTCAGAAGTTGGAGACATTATTCACATTTATAAGGATGAAGCAGGAAATTTGTTAGCAATTCCAGACAGGATTACAATGCAAGACATGGTCCTTGAAAACAAAATCTTCGAAATAAGTTGAAAACTCTGAGATCAAGATCTAGTGACAAAGTGCATCATTCACCAGGCATCATCTTATGTTCGGACATCAATACAGGAAAGCTGTTTGCCATCTCCGTGGCCCTACCATCCATCTGATCTTAAAAACGAGTCTATGAATTTGCCATGTCTGCTTCAGCAGTTATTGACTGGTATACTGACTGGAGAACCTGAAAAAGAAAACTCATCTCAAAGAGTGAAACTTCTAATACAGTCTCTTGGTCAGGATCTAATATATTATTATTATTATTATTATTATTACTATCCAAGCTACAACCCTAGTTGGAAAAGCAAGATGCTATAAGCCCAGGGGCTCCAACAGGGAAAAATAGCTCAGTGAGGAAAGGAAATAAGGAAATAAATAAATAAAGAGAACAAATTAACAATAAATCATTCTAAAATAAGAAACAACGTCAAAACAGACATGTCATATAAATAACTATCAACAACATCGAAAACAAATATGTCATAAATAAACTATAAAAAGACTATGTCTGCCTGGTCAACAAAAAAGCATTTGCTCCAACTTTGAACTTTTGAAGTTCTACTGATTCAACCACCCGATTAGGAAGATCATTCCACAACTTGGTCACAGCTGGAATAAAACTTCTAGAGTACTGCGTAGTATTGAGCCTCGTGATGGAGAAGGCCTGGCTATTAGAATTAACTGCCTGCCTAGTATTACGAACAGGATAGAAGTGTCCAGGAAGATCTGAATGTAAAGGATGGTCAGAGTTGTGAAAAATCTTATGCAACATACATAATGAACTAATTGAACGACGGTGCCAGAGATTAATATCTAGATCAGGAATAAGAAATTTAATAGACCGTAAGTTTCTGTCCAACAAATTAAGATGAGAATCAGCAGCTGAAGACCAGACAGGAGAACAACACTCAAAACAAGGTAGAATGAAAGAATTAAAACACTTCTTCAGAATAGATTGATCACCAAAAATCTTGAAAGACTTTCTCAATAAGCCTATTTTTTGTGAAATTGAAGAAGACACAGGCCTTATGTGTTTCTCAAAAGTAAATTTACTGTCGAGAATCACACCTAAAAAGGAAAGCAGAAACCTCCAAAACATTTGTTGCTTCCATATGCTGTCAAAACATTAACAGGCAATACTGAATTGATTCGGGTGCTAAACAGACTTGGACATGGGATCTCTTACTCACAGCTTGAAGAAAATGACACAGCATTTTGTCTGCAAAAATTAGCTGCAGCACAGAACCAAACGGTGGTCTTACCTACTCCTTTGCAGCCATATATTTTCACAAATTTAGCATGGAATAACATCGACAGACTCGAAGAAACTTTGACAGGTCAGGGAACTTCTCATTGTGTTTATGGCATTGCTGTGCAACACAAAATAATTGGGCTTCTTCTCCCAAAGCCTGCTCTTCCAGTTATTGAATAGCAAAAACAAGGGACTATTTCTACACAGCACACAGAGCTGGAAACCTACATTGCTGGAAAGAGAGTATGTCCACAACCTTTGCCACCAAGAACGAGTAATAAAGATGCTGATGAAGCTGCAGAATCTGCTCGGAATAATAATTTAATCTGGATCATTTTCAAACAATCAAATATGGAAAATAAGAACATCCTAATTTGGAGAGGATTTAACATAAACATGAGAAAGGATATCTCCATCGAAGAAGACATCCTTTGCTACCTTCCCAGTATAAACGCCCCTGCAACCGAGCTCACTACAGCTTTTGAAATCCTGAATCAGTCCGAGGCTATCCGAACAGAGTTGCTGCTACCAGTTATTGTCATTGTCGCAGATCAAGCCATTTTTGCAAAATTATCAGAGATTGCTTGGAGACACAGAGTTAAATATGCCAATGTCATAATTAGGCTGGGAGCATTTCATACCCTCTGCAATGCTCTGGCTGTCCTAGGCAAGAGGTTTATGGATGCTGGCTTACGTGACCTATGTATAGAATCGGGTGTTATTTCAGAAGGTTCAATTAATAGTGTTCTTGAAGGTAAAATGTACAACCGAGCTGTCAGAGTTCATAAACTTGTGTATGAAGCTCACATGAGATTGATCTGGGAAAAGTTTATGTCACAATTGGACGAAAATGAACATGTGTACCTGACAGTTCAGAATACCTTATCCCAGTTAACTAACAAAGACCTAAACCAAAACGATATTGGCAACTTTTTAGTGATTTAAGACTTTAAAGACCTCAAAATAATGTGGTCACAGTTTCTTAACCATCTCCGCAAGTCGAATGGTGATCTGTCTGCATTTTGGATGTCCTACGTTGACATGGTTGAGGACATTATTCTTGGCTTGCTACGTGCATCCCGTGAAGGCAACTGGGAGCTCCATCTGCATGCCATCAGATCACTGATTCCCTGGTCATTTGCATATGACAGAACCAACTATGCCAGATACCTCCCTGTGTATTATGCCCAGATGTCAGCCTTAAGTGAGACACATCCAGAAGTGTATGAAGCTTTCAGGGATGGTTGCTTTTCTGTCCAGATGTCAAGCACTAATCCTTTTGGCCGTCTTCCAGTAGATCAGGCACTCGAAGTTACAGTGAACAGACACACTCAAACACCAGGAGGCACAACCAGATTTAGTCTGAAGTCAGGGGCAGTCAAACGCTATTACATAACTTCTGAGCACAGAAGTGCATTCTTAGGTCAGTTAAGAGACATGGTTCACGAGAATAAATCAGATGCAGTTCAATATGATCTCCAGCACCCAAGATCTGAGAAAGATGAGGAAGCAATTTTGGCAATAGTTAGTGCAATTGAAAGCTGGGTAGACCCATTTTCCAGTCAACAGGACATGATGAGCATCTCAACAGCAAAGACTGCCACTCCAGAAGTTGCTTCAGATTTACTTAATGCTCTAGATGTTGGAGAGAAATGTTACACCAAGTTTAAGCAAGAAAGACTAGATTTTGATCC
>NC_090734.1:38391261-38401261 GCF_036898095.1 Palaemon carinicauda
TGGAGGTAAGAGGTAGGAGGTATAAAGATCTAGGATGTAGGATAAAAGATGAAAGAGGTTGAGGATAGGAGGTAAGAGATGTACCTTTTATAAGAGGTAAGCGGTAAGAGGTAGGAGGTAAGAGGCAAGATATTATGTAGGAGGTAGGAGATAAGAGGTATGATATAGGAGGTAGGAGGTATAAGTATATAGGATGTAGGATAAAAGATGAAGGAGGTAGGAGGTATAACTATAAGAATGCAGGATGTAGGAGGTAGGAGGTAAGAGGTAGAAAGAAGAAACAAGGTAGGAAATAGGAAACACGTAGTAAGAGGTAATACTTATCAGAGGTTGGAGGTATAATCCGTTCCTTAGCATAGTATAGGTGTAGAATACTACATTTTATCTCAATGAATTGATCACGAATCACAGTGTTTTGTTTTATGACTATGGGTAATGTCAAATGCAAGCGACCGGTGACACCCGGCCAAACTTTTTATTTTTATATCAATTCTTTCAAATGCTCAATTGAAAAGATGAACATTTTTTCTTTGTTTTATTTAAGGACATGGAGAGGCATCCCCGGTCAAAGGTTCCAGCCAATTTATCGGTTTTTGCTTAAATATCACTCTTTTTTTGTGCAAGCGTATTAATTGAGTAGTTGAGAACTAAGAGAGACCAGATTATTAGTAACAAAATCTCAAACAACAAACACGGCTGGTTATTTATCTGAGATGCAATATTTACAAGAAAATTATTCACAATTTGAACCAATATACACAGAGTAACAAATACAATAAAATAAAAACAACAAATATAATATAAAAAACAGTCCTAATCGAGGCCGCCTGCACCAATATCCATTTTAAAGTCGTGAAGAGTTACAAAGTTTATAGTCGATATAGCGTGTTGCAGTATGGATCTATTATGTAAGTGCATGCAGTCACAACGCATATTTGGCATGCTTGACACTAGTGAAGATTTAGCAAGTTTACTAGCGCATATTCGACAACATCTAGGTAAGACATGATTTAGTAGTGATTATGCACACAATTACACAGATGATGAACCAGCTTCAAAGTCCCTTGCAAAGTTTTGAAGCTGTAGCAGGTAACGACACCTGTGCAACTTCATAAGGCGCTGAGAGATGGGTAGATAGTTCCCAGCACCTCTGATGTAACTTTCAATGTTTGCTTGGGCAAACACACCACAATCAAAACCAATTTCTGTTTTGCTGACTCTCCATCGATGTATGGGTGTGTCTTGCAGTTAACGGCACGATGCTGTTGGAGGGCTACGTTCAATGTGTCCCTGATGAAATTAGAATAAGTAATATGCTGAGCTTTTGTGCAATAAAGTCTATATTTGTGCTAGTTTCAAACATCCTGCAAAAACGCAATAGTTGGAGTTGGGACTAGGTACTAGACATTCACCTGATGTATGCGGTGCGGTATTTGTTGATTAAATCAAGGTGGAAGATGCAACGCTCCCTCATTGTCCGGGTGCTGTAGCTGCCAGAGTCGTAGTAGATGGACTTGAAAAAAATACATCATTAGCCTGATTCTGAAAAAATA
Source organism: Palaemon carinicauda (assembly GCF_036898095.1). Lineage (NCBI taxonomy): Eukaryota > Metazoa > Arthropoda > Malacostraca > Decapoda > Palaemonidae > Palaemon > Palaemon carinicauda. The sequence goes on from NC_090734.1 coordinate 38,392,815, forward strand.
TAAATTTCGAAAAATTTTACAAAGCTTTCACTACCTCTTACCTCTTACCTCTTACCTCTTACCTTCTACTTCCTACCTCTTACCATCTACTTCCTACTTCCTACCATCCACATCCTACCTCTTACCTCTAACCTCTTACCTCTTACCTCTTACCTCCTACCTCTTACCTTTTACCTCCTACCTCTTACCTTCTACTTCCTACTTCCTACCATCCACATCCTACCTCTTACCTCTTACCTCTCACCTCTTACCTCTCACCTTCTACTTCCTACCTCTTACCATCTACTTCCTACTTCCGATCATCCATATCCTACCTCTTACCTCTTACCTCTTACCTCTTACCCCACGTGACCATCTAAATACGTCCGCAAATAGCCAAGGCCACAATTCATGTTGAGACCTACAAAACCTGGTGTCAAACGTCTTTCTAGCTGATTCAGAGACTGAGAAATAAGCATTGCCGTTACAGTATCTTTTGAAAACTCATGCCACGTGACCCTACCCCACGTGACCACCTGGCTACATCCTCACATAGTCTAAGCCACCCCTTATAAGTTTATCTTCAAAACCTGGGGTCAAACATCTTTCTAGCTTATTCAGAAGCCGAAAAATAAGCTCCCCCGTTTTTGCTTTTGAAGCGTCTATCTCTATATCTACCTATCTATCTATGTCACGTGACCTTACCCCACTTGACCATCTAAATGCGTCCGCAAATAGCCTAGGCCACAATTTAAGTTCAGACCTACAAAACCTGGGGTCAAACGTCTTTCTAGCTGATTCAGACGCTGAGAAACAAGCATTGCCGTTATAGTACCTTTTGAAAACACATGTCACTTGACCCTACCCCACGTGACCACCTGGTCACATCCTCACATAGCCTAAGCCACCCCTTATAAGTTTATCTTCAAAACCTGGGGTAAAACATCTTTCTAGCTTATTCAGAAGCTGAGAAATAAGCTCCCCCGTTTTTGCTTATGAAGCGTCTATCTCTATATCTACCTATGTATCTATCTATATATAGAACACTGAATGTTTATGCAAAATATGCCCTTTTTTGCCATATCTTTGACGTGATATCTCTTGACCCTTAAAAGATAGAGACTTGAAACTTTCAGGATCGCTTAGAAATAATAGAAAAAGGCAAACCCTAAAGTTTCAAGCTTTTACTTTGTCGGGAAAGTACTTTTTTAAAAACCCATATTATTGCGTTTTGGTAATCGTATATAACAGCAAAGGCCGCATTTTTGAGAGAGGGCGTTGTTTTGTCCCCGGTCGCGCTTGCCAGCGCTGTGATATATATATATATATATATATATATATATATATATATATATATATATATATATATATATATATATATATATATATATATATATATATATATATATATATATATATATATATACATATATATATATATATATTGCCTTAGACTAAGATTACTTTACCATTCCCCTTACAACGTTTGTTAGTTAGGGCCAAGATATCCATACTATATATTATACATTTACTCACCACTTGCTGTAACTTTCTAATCTGATTTATGGTTCTAACATTCCAATTACCAATTTTCAATTTTTCTATAGTACAGTATTTATAAACCAGGAGATTCTTAGAACCACGCTATGCCCGGAACTAGTGACATTTCTGTCATTTTTGCTTTCCATACATTGACTAAGGTTATAAACGATTCATTTACTAAATTTATTAATAGATAGCCAGTTCCTTGTGATGCACAGTGTTTATGTAACTATGGCAAGTGACCGATACCGGTTCATACTAATTCCAGTATAATCTTCCGGTAGGCATCAAGAGTAAAAGCAGAAAAGACATCTTGTCTATTGCCTTGCGGACATTGATTCATCGATATTAAAGGGGACATTTGCTTGACACCCAAAGTTCTCGTTACCACCACCAAGTTCCTCATTTGATTATATAAACGTTGGCAAATATGGAGACAGATATTCCAATCGGAGCTTGGATTATATTTCTTTTAAAACATACTTTCAAACGTACCTTAAATTTTAGGATATTACAATTTATACAATCATAGTATTCATTTATTTGTTATGTGAATACCCACATGACTTCATTGCATCTAACAAGAAGTTTAGTAGTCTTTCTTATATCTGGAAAAATCCGGCTCATGTCTTCATTATTTCAAAAGTAAATCTGGGAGGATTGTCCAAGAGAAGCATTTCGAAACAAGAATGCTTAGTGATTATCCTGGCCTTGTTTGACCCTGCTACTGACTCAACAGTCCTTTCTATATTAAGTTAAAATCTTTATGAAGACCAGTAAGTGTTTATTATATGTAAAGTTTTGGAACAGAGTCCCATATGGTCCGCTTTTTACCACCTCAAAGTTATTAAAATATTATTTTACATTCTAAAGTGATTCTAACCTTTACGAGGCATTTATACTTATTACACGTAGGTCATTCATTCACAATCTTTTATTGGCTTTATTAGGCAAAAAACTATTCATCACTCTTTCATTGTTTGCTAACTTAGGAGCATGAGTTATAGTTAGTACTCTGTTGGTTAGTATATCAGTAATACATAGTCTTGAACGAATGTCTTCTCTCTAGGCTTTGTAAGTATACTTTTGATTAATTTCAAATGCAAATGCTAAACTAGAATTATTATTTGGTAGCAATTACCCTATAATATTTCTAATATTTTCAATGATTTCTTGTTTCGTTTGTACTATTTAAACTCTTTCTAAATCTATACCTCCTACCTGACAAATGAAACAAAAATAGTGGTGATGATAATCATCTTTTTATCTTCATGTCTTGTAGATAATCCATTTGTTAAATTATTGAACGTAATAATAACGTACCTAAAGTTTTGACGAACTCCAGTACACTAAGGAACCAAAGATCTATTTTTTTTTTTTTTGGTTAAATCAAAGATGAAATGACTTCGTTTGAACAAAATCACAGAGAGGTCTGTGATCATGAAGTACATTTATCCGATGCCCTCACATGCCTAAACTTCTTAAGGCCCAATAGGCTAAATGGCCAAAGTGTTCTTTTCCGTTGTGTTTTAGTTATTTAGGACTACTACGATAATACACTACCCTCATCCATGTGGTATTATTCTCTAAGATAACTTCTTTCTTTATGTGTTTGAGGCATCGCATACTAAATAAAACTATTTGGTAAAATCTGGATAAACTAATGTCAGATCAATAATTTATTTCTCCCTTAATAGTTAAAAACCCATTTTCTTGTATTTTTCATTAGCACACTACGCTTTCTTGATTATATATATATGGTAAAGGCTTGAGTATTGTAGCAAATTGCTGCATAATTAGTCTGTAAAATTGTATTCTTCTTAAAAATATTCTTACACGTTTCATTTTTTTGCTGTGTAGGATATTCCGTAATAACATTTATCTCTCTTTTTGCATGCTTCATTTATCTCCACTGTTTATTTGACCTTTTAAATCTACGAATGTTAAAATTCTTAATCTTAATCTTTAATCCTGCTATTCTCCTTCTTTCTAACACTAGTTCTAACACATTTATCTGCAAAAAGTCAAAGGAGCTACTGGTGTGAGCCCATCGGCATCACTCGAAATTCACAATTTCCTTTAAGAATGATAAAAGCCATTAATAGCTTATATTCATTTGTCTAAGGAACTCACCAATATCAGCTAGGTATCACTGTTCCTTAATAACTGAGACAAAACATCATTTATTACGGGAATAAACATTTTACCAAGAACTGTATTTCAATTTAACTTATGGAATTCTATTATTAGTCTGTAAATGCAATCTTTATTTGAAATATCACTGAAGAGTTATCAGGAGACTTCATTTCAACTCTCACTGTATCCACTATGGGTGTTGGCTGATAGGCTTTTTTTATAATTTGTTATATAAAAAGTTTGGTGCCGTCATCTCAGTGTCGCAACTTTGCAATAAATTTAAAATTTAAAAAAGCAACTGTAAGCAACCCGGAAGCTGTCGCAATTTTTAGGTAATTTCACCTTATTTTATTTATTTATTTTTTTTTTATTATTATTTTTTTTTACCATTTCCACCCCATATTCAAATATCGTAATATTAAAATGCATTATGCAATAAGGCATACTGATGAAATATGTGAAATATTTCAGCAATATTCTTTACATTACGTTTTGATATATGCCTATACTTTCCCGGGCAACCTCACCAGCAGGCTATCAACCAAAAGCAATTCTTAACTCGTCGAAATATTGTTAGTCTTTCAAGTTCTTTCAATTTGTTTCATATCTGAAAAACAATATGTGTGGAGAGAGAGAGAGAGAGAGAGAGAGAGAGAGAGAGAGAGAGAGAGAGAGAGAGAGAGAGAGAGAGAGAGAGACGAAGATTTTAATCATCCACATCTCTCTTACTAAATTCTTGTAACAACTATTGAACGGATGCTGATTATTTAGTTTTAGTTCTATCCAAGTTAGATGGTTTACGTAAACTCTAAGCTTTTTATAACGAAACCTTTTAAATTTCTTCAAATCAGTAATCTCTCAAAAAAAAATCCTTGTTTTTATTTTTGACAAAATGTTCCCTTTTTCAATATGCATCCTATCTACTGTGCTATTTCTATTATTTTTTATAAAAACAACAAAGACCACCTCATTAGTTATTTCGCAAATTAAAACCACAGGATCGTTTAAAACATGTATTATATTTAAAATCGTCAAACTTATGAAATAATGATAGAATTATGGAGTTTCACATCAAACTTCAATATTGCAAATAATATTGAAAAAAGTCGTCTGAACAATTCACACTGTAATCGCATTAAAATTTCCCCTTTACTAACTAGGAGTTTTGCCTCACATAATGAAAATCTCTCTCTCTCTCTCTCTCTCTCTCTCTCTCTCTCTCTCTCTCTCTCTCTCTCTCTCTCTCTCTCTCTCTATCTCTCTCTCTCTCTCTCTCTCTCTCTCTCTCTCTCTCTCTCTCTCTCTCTCTCTCTCTCTCTCTCTCTCTCATATATATATATATATATATATATATATATATATATATATATATATATATATATGTTACATCCTCGTCCCTTTAGTACTTAGGTTCCAAGAAGACAGGTTGGTAAGTCCATACTTTATTCTGGTACATCAAATACAAGTAAACTGACCCACGCTTCTGCTGGCGTCACAGTTCGTGGATGGCGGGGAAGACAACAATAACAACTCAAAGGTTCAACATAGTAGAATGAGAGAGTAGTGTTTCTCAATACATTACACTCCTCCCCCCTTAGGTTAACACACAAAAAAATTAAATTTGTTCAATGAGTCTCCTAGGTTTTTTACTTACTCTGGTAGATTTTCTTACAATGGCACCAGTATCACAATTACTGTTCTCTGATCCTACTACTTCTACATTGGGAATACAAATCCTACTTGAGTTCTGAATAGGGTTATTTGTTTCTTCTAATCCTTGTACATTATTGGGAGAAGAAACTACAGGAACAGAAGGAATCATTGTATCTTTTAATAGTGATGATTCATCAGTTACAATTATACATTTTTCTCTCAAATAACTGTGATAAGTGACGCTTCCAAGTCAAAATACCATTAACATCTACAGAAACTAAATAATTCCTTTCACCCAGAACTTTGATAATCTTAGCTTTTACCCATTCTGGTCCTTTACCAAAATTCCTGGCATATACTGCATCACCAACTCTGAATTTAGACTCATGAACGTAAAACTCATCTCCTTGTTTAGGCATTATTACATCTAGTGGACCCTTAAATTTCCTTCCAAATAATAATTCAGCTGGGGAGCAACCAGTGGAAGACTGTACTGTACGTCTATAAGTATACAAAAATTTTGCCATTCTGGTTTTTACAGGCAATTTACAATCAAACTTTTTGAAATTAGTTTTGAATATTCGGACAGCCCGTTCTGCAAGCCCATTTGTACTTGGATTATATGGTGCTCCTGAACAATGTCTAACACCATTTTTCTGAAAGAAATTCTGAGTCTCCCTAGCCATAAAACAAGTTGCGTTATCAGATACAATTGTGTCAGGAATACCATAATTAGCAAAACACGACCTTAAACATTGTATGGTATCCTCTGAAGTTATATTCTTACAAGCATAGACATCAATAAATTTAGAAAAGGAATCAATAATAATCAAATATTGCATGTTGTCAATGGGCCCACAATAATCTACATGCAAGCGGGACCAAGGTCTATCTACTGACGGCCAAGATAAAGGTGAAATGGCCTTATGTTTGAGATTTGTTATACATAATGCACAGTTAGAAGTTATTTTTTCCAAATCTTGGTCCATATTAGGCCAATATACAAAAGACCTTGCTTCGGCTTTCATGGCAACAATACCCTTGTGGCCCTCATGAAGCATTTCCATAACACGCTTTCTCCACATTTCAGGAACCAAAATACGATTCCTATGCAGTAATACATTATCATGCAAAGAAAGATCATTTCTCAATTTATAGAATGGTAACATACAATTTTCCATCACATTTTCCTTGGGGAACCCCCTCCTTACATAATCTCTTACTCTGCATAAAACAGTGTCTCTTTCTATACATTCTTTTACCATTGTAACATCAAAAGAATTCTTATCCAAAATATTAATCAAATTTACATATTCTCCTGGTACATGAAAATCAGTATCATCTCTACATAATGGTAGCCTACTAAGAGCATCTGCCACTGTATTATGCACTCCCTTAATGTGCTCAATTTTAAAATCAAAACCTGATAGGAATAAAGCCCACCTTTGAATACGAACATTAGATAATTGCGGAATACTCTTACTAGGGTTAAATAGATGAGTCAAGGGTTTATGGTCCGTCCTAATAACGAACTTCCTACCCAAAAGGAAATCAGAAAACTTCTTGACTCCAAAAATAATGGATAAAGCCTCTCTATCAATTTGAGAATAATTACACTCAGCATTAGCTAATTTTCTACTTTTGAACGAAATGGTAGAAATTTTACCCTTATATTCTTGTTTAAGAACAGCTCCCACTCCTACAGGGCTAGCATCAACTTCTAAAATCATGGTAGCATTGGGGTTAAAATTATCCAAAATATCAGCTCTACCCAAGGCTTCCTTAATACTCTGAAAAGCTTCTTCATGAATTGCTGACCAATGAAACTCAACATTCTTTTGTGTCAAATTATATAAAGGACATAAAATAGAACTGAACTGAGGTACAAACCTATTGTAGTAAGTGCATAACCCCAAAAATTATTTCAAAGACTGGACAGACTGAGGGGTTGGAGCTTCCAAAATTGCCTCTATTTTCTTTGGGTCAGGTTTAATTCCCTCACAACTTAAAATGTATCCTAAATAAGGTACTTCCCTAGAACCGATAATACATTTATCTTTATTCAATTTAACATTTCTCAGTTGCAAAATTGATAAAACCTTACATAAACTCCTGTCATGTTCCTCTTTGGTAGCTCCGACAATCAATATGTCATCTAAAAATACATGAACACCCTCAATATTTGCCAATAATTCAGAAATAAACCTCTGAAATATACCTGGTGCTGACGACAACCCAAAAGGCAATCGGTGGAACTTATATAATCCCAAATGAGTATTCATAATTAAATATTGTTGAGAATATTCACTCACAGATACCTGTAAATATGCATTTTTCAAATCCAATTTTGAAATATACTGACAAGAACCTACATTTGCCAAAATGTCATCCAATCTCGGTAATGGAAAGGTATTAACACTTGTTTGGGTATTGAGATACTTAAAATCTACACAAATCCTTATTTCACCATTAGGTTTCATTACAGGAACAATAGGACTGGCCCAATCTCCTGCATGCTCGACCTTGCTCACTATATTTTTACTTTCCAGTTCTTTCAAACTATTCTCAATTTTACATTTATAATGATAAGGCACAGATCTGGCTTTAAAATACTTAGGCACAGCATTTTCTTTTAACATTAATTGACACTCATAATTTGTAATGGGTGATCCTTCCACCACCTGATACTCATTGAACATTTTTACACAATCAAGCTTAAGCCTAGATGCACTACTTGGGGTAATAAGAGGACCTTTAAATTTATCATCACTCACATTATCAACTTGTACCCACTGGTATTTCAATTTCTTCATCAAAGACCTGCCTGCTAAATTTAAATCATTATCTACAACAAAAAACTTTTGTCCCTTGACCATTTGGCCTTTAAAAGAAACATCACAATATATTTCACCATACACCTGCATTTCCACTTTATCATAATTAGCTAAGCGTTTCCTTGTTGGTAATGGTGTTAAATTAAATTTATTAGCATCTTGCCGTGAAATAGTGGATGCACCACTGCCAGTGTCTAATTCAAATTCTAGGGGAAATCCATTTAACCTTAAAATTTCTCTATATGGTTCCTCATAATCATCGACAAAGTCAATAGAATTCACATCAAAATCAAAAAGTTTCAA
>NC_090734.1:38406261-38463761 GCF_036898095.1 Palaemon carinicauda
ATATATATATATATATATATATATATATATATATATATATATATATATGTGCATATATATATATATATATATATATATATATATATGCACATATATATATATATATATATATATATATATATATATATATATATATATATATATATATATATATATATATATATATATATATATATATATATATAAACACACACACACACACACACACATATATATATATATATATATATATATATATATATATATATATATATATATATATATATATATATATATATATATAAGCAGTTTATCTTACAGTGTTACGTGGTATATCTTACCGTGGTATGTGGTATATCTTACCATGATAGGTAGTATATCTTACCATGCTAGGACTTATATCTTACCATTCTATGCGGTATATCTTAGCAATCCATGTTTGCCAACTGTTATACTCGTATAAGCAAATGGGCAATTTGGTGGAGTAATGGGAGCTTAGGGTACTTAGGAAATGCCCTCCTAAATCTCGTTGAAGTCACTGGCACAAGGGTGACAGATTGGGCTTAAGGCGATGGACAAATTGTCTCTTCGGCCATTACTACATATGCCTGGCGGGTGATCTTACCTGAATTAGTATGAACAAGCAGGGATCACTTGCGTTAGTTAGATGAGCATCTCAGGGAGCTGGGTATCCTTTGATGTATCGAGCCAATGAATCCTCTATGGATTTAGTCTTTCATGAATTGAGCAGATGACAGAATGTCCCCTAGTCCCGGGCTTGGCATGGTGCAAAGAATCTCCTGGTTTATAAATACTAGAGAAAAAAAGGAGAATAGGTAATTGGAATGTTAGAACCATGAATCAAATTGGGAATTTCCTATATGTGGAGAGTAAATTTAGGATATTTAGTTTAGATATCTTAGTACTAATTGAAACACGTTGTAAGGTAATTGGTAGGGAAAATTTAGACCAAGGCAATATATATATATATATATATATATATATATATATATATATATATATATATATATATATATATATATATATATATATATATATATATATATATACTCAAGAAGATCAGATGGAGTTGGAAGAGAAAGGGTAGGAATGATGATGACACCAAGATCAGAAAAGGCATTAACCGAGTAGAGAGCTGTAAATAGTAGATTGTTACTAGGAAGGTTCAAATCAAAGCAGTGCTATATGACTATTACAGTTTGCCTTGCCCGAACAAAATATTCCCCTGAAGGAAGGAAAGACAAATGATATAAAAAAATGCTGAGGGTAATAGATGAGATCTCTGAGATATGTATGAAAATTGAGATTGGTAACTTCATTGCTAGATTTGGAAGAGGTAATCAAGGTATAGAGATTGTGATGGGTGTCGAGGGTCTTGGTGAAGTTGCAAATGAAAATGAACCAGATTTCCTAAGTTTCTGTTCAGCAAACAATTTTTTTATTGGAGGTACTCTTTTTCAACACAAGAACATCCACAAGTAATTGTGGACTTCACCATGTAGCAATTATAAAAAACAGATAGATCAAATTGCGATTTATAAAGAGAGGAGGGCTCTGAGGAATATAAGAAGCAATAGAGGTGCATAAATTTGTTTATATCACCAGCTCCTCATTGCTACACTAAAATTAAAACTGAAAGCACCCAACAGAAAAATGGATAGAATACCTATGTTTGAAACAACTAAGCTTTTAGAAGAAGAGCACAGAAAAAACATTTGCAATTGGAATGTAGGAATCGATTTGCAGTCTATGAGACTTTAGGAGACGAAGAACAGACAATTAATGAAAAAGGTGTGATATTGAGAACATATAACAGTCATTTGGTAGTGAAGTCTTAGGACACACAGGAACAAGGAGAAAACTGTGGACATCAATCAATAACTGGGATACCATAAAAAGGAGACAGAGATAGAAAGTGACTGTTGAAAGTTTTTGAGGAAGTAATGAAATTTACAAGGTAGAGCTTGCTTTGTATTCCAAATTTTAAAAGAGAGGTAAAAAAAAAAGATAGGAATGACTGGAGAAAATTTTTAGACAGTAAAGCTGACGAGGCTGAAAAACCTATGAATTAAGGAACTGGGTATAGTGTAAGAATTGCTTATAGGATTATTAATGATATTTCGACTAGGGCCAAGAAGAAGCATATACCCATCAGAAAAGAGAGTTGGCTCTGTTATAGAATAGAAAATGAGAAAAAGACAACGTTGGATGGAACACTATAGTAAGGTTATGAATTGGAGATATGAAGGGTATAATCTGATTGATATAGCTGAAGCTGATGAAGACCTTGAAGTATCCATGGATGAATTCAGTGTGTTTGGAGTCAAAGCTATCCTCCAAAACTAAAGAGATGGAAAGCCCCGGGGAGCAAATGAATAAATGCTGAGATGATATTGGCTGAAAATGAAGTCAGTCCCAGACTACTTACAAGAATATTTTGTACAATGTGGAATGAGGAGACAAAACCTGACGAAGGGTGGTTAAGAGTGTTGGTGAAAATAGCAAAATAAGAAGACCTGACTGGTATCAATAATTACAGATGTTTAACACTTATGACAGTTGTTATGAAAATATATTTTATGCTTATTCTAAACACACTGGAGACAAAGATTGATGACAAGCTGAGAGATGAAGAAGCAGGAATTAGAAAAGGTAAAAGTTGCACCAACCAAATTTTATTTTGAATCATGTTGTATAGTAATATGTAGAATATAGAAATCCATTCTGACGGCATTTGTGGACTATAAAAAAGCCTTTGCTAGTGTGCACTGGCCAATTTCATGGAGAGTCTTGCGATATTATGGAATCCTTCTTAAATATATAAATTTGACTAAGTCTGTTCATGAGCATAGCAAGTGTAAAGGTAATGTTAATGGAGTCTTATCAAATGAATTTCCCGTGAACAGTGAAGTACTCCATGGGAATGGATTATCACCTATGTTGTTTATCCTCCTCATGGAGTTTGTAATGCGTAGAACAGTGACGGATGGTGGAGAAGGATTGGACTGGATTGGTGATAGGAATTTAGCAGACCTAGAGTATGCTGATGATGCTATCCTTTTTAAAAAAACACGGTAGAATTTGCAATTTTTGCTCACCAGAATAGATGAAATATCACACGATGTTGGGCTGAAGACAGATAGAAGATAGACTAAGACGATGAGAAAGAAGTATGCAATGGAAGATGAAATATTGGGAGGAGACAGGATTAATGACGTAAAAATCCCTTAAGTATTTAGGAGCTATGATCTTCAATACAGGGTCTTTAGAACTAAAATTTAGTGAAACATTGACAATAGCAAATCAGACAATAGCTAGGTTAAGTAAAATTTGGAAATCAAATAGCATAAAATTATATATAAAAATCACACTATATATAACTTTAGTATGATCGGTGGTACTCTATGGAAATGAGTCATGGTATGACAATGAAAAATATCCATTAGATTTAGTAGATTTCAGAACAAAGCCCTCAAAAGGATATTGGGAGTTAAATGGTAGGACAGTATTAGAAATGCCATGTGTAGATGAGACCATGATGAGGGAAAGATGGAGATGGTTTAGGGCATGCTTTTCGCAATCCCCAAGAGAGATTATCTCAGCAAACATGATGCTGAGCTCCACAGAGCACTAGAAGAGTTGGAAGATCCAGGCCTATATGGCTGAGGACTATGAAGTGTGAAGTAGGAGAAGATGAATGGATGTAAAAGCTCAAGATAGAGACTACGGTACCGACAAAGCCTAACCGAGGCCCTTTGCGTCCCTAAGAGTGGGAGGAGATAATGATAATACACACACACACACACGCACACATATAAATATATATATATATATATATATATATATATATATATATATATATATATATATATATATATATATATATATATATATATCTCTCTCTCTCTCTCTCTCTCTCTCTCTCTATATATATATATATATATATATATATATATATATATATAAATATATATATATATATATATATATATATATATATATATATATATATATATATATATATATATATGACCCGTGTACATGGATAATGAGATGTCAGAATAAGGTTTTTCTTCATTTATTACAAAAGGTTCGTTCGTAAGTACACTTTACACAACAACCCTCTCAGGTGAAGGACTTGTCGACTTGAATGCCCAAAGGCAACTGAAATTCTCTTCTCTACCAAAATGCAACCATTGCAATATTAAGCTGAGACATAGGTTTTTGTGGAGTACTCATGCATATTGAGTTCCTTTTCCTTGCCGTACAAGACCTCTCAATACATGAATTAGGATATTACGCCGCGCCCCCCAAGCTCCTCACTCCGGAAGGAGGTGTGCACATATATATATATATATATATATATATATATATATATATATATATATATATATATATATATATATATATATATATATATATATATATATAAATTATCGCAAAAAATATCACATCTTCCACAAGAAAAAAATAAAAAATGAAATATTTCATGTAAAAATGTACACAAGACTATATAAATAATTCCACTCTTTTCTTCTGAAGACCTCTGCAACCAAAACACAGAATACCCAAAGTGAAAAAAAAAATATAACATCAGTTTTACATAACCTCATCCATAACCTCCCTCTGGTTGTGGGCAATACAGGCTTCTTGGGCGGGACAGGGTAATAATACATATTCCCTCATCCCTCAATTTTACTTGTCTGTTTCAAATACCCACGGTCGCCAACAAATACTTTTACCGGTGCGGTTATGAACCGAGCATCATACTTTGAGTTGTGATTTTCATTAGCTCTTTTCAAGAACCTTTCAGTGGTGTTCATTACTCTCCTCAATAGATTTAATAAATATACACAGTATTGCTAAGTTGAATAATTTTGCAATTGTTGCGAATTAATGAGTATCGTATATGGCAACACAGGATCCTATTCATAGACTAAAAAGAGAAGTGTGTCCCTGAGCAAAGCATTATATGCAATCTTCAAAGCTAGCTCAGCTGTAGGAAGCATGGCGTGCCAATGAAGGGGGCCATCAGCCACTAAGTAACATAAAATTCGCACTACTTCCCTATTATGATATTCCTCTAATCTATTTACTGAAGGCCTATATGCGGGCACTGAAAAGCGTTCAATTTTCATCAAGTCCGTGACCAATTTCACCACCTTATTTATAAACCCAAGACCATTATCACTTATCAAAATTTCTGGGCAACTAAACCTAGTAATGAAAGAGCACAGTGCCTGGGCTAATGAATTTGCAGAGCTATCCAACAATGCCTAAGTATGAGTGTACCGAGTAAATACATCCACAAATACATATATATACTTATGTTGTATTAATTAACTCAGTAGGAAATGGTTCTACTACATCCATATACACACTATAAAATTTAATAGGAATCACAAGCCACTTACTGGCTTTCGGTACAGTGTTTTTTCTGTTCCATGAAACAGTTACAAGCATGACAACCTATTATGTAATTCTCTATAGATTTTTTCATACCTAACCAGAAGAAGGATTCACGTGTTCTCCTTAATGTTCTATCATTCCCTAAATGCCCTGCATACGGACTTGCATTTACAATGTGGATGGCTCGTTTAATTAAAGAATTAGAAAATTTCTCACGAGCCACATTCAGATATGACGGATAACTCTTTGATTCCCCTTTAATCACTGCTCGCGCTCTTTCCATCCATTCCTCTTTTTTTTCTGTCCCTCTCAGACTTCTTTTATGTCCCAACCTCCCAAGTCAATCAAACCTGGATCAACAGGGCATTCATTCTGGACACTCCTGATCATATCCTCGGTCACCCACATATATTTCTCTCTCTCTCTCTCTCTCTCTCTCTCTCTCTCTCTCTCTCTCTCTCTCTCTCTCTCTCTCTCTCTCTCTCTCTCCACTACTGTATTCTGAATGCTCATCATGAGAATTCTCATCCCATTCCCTATTCTCTCTATTTTGATGAGGGTCTTCAATATTTTGGTTACGTTCTTCGTTCCTCTTTTGTGCCCTAGTTGTTACTCCTATTATTGCACCTCTAGAGAGAGCATCAGCTACCTTGTTAGCTCTACCTTCTCTGTGGCAAAAACCCTTTACATTGAACTCCAACAATCTCTCAATTTATCCCTCTTGACGAGAGGTCAAATAAATTTTATAATACAAATCACATGAAGGGCGAAGATTTCTTTGCAACTCAATTGACTGACCTAATAAAAAGAACCGATGCCTCTCTAGAAACTAAAGAATTGCCAAAGCCTCTCGATCAAATGTATTATAATTCTTTTCTTCCCCTTTTAACGGCAGGGATGCAAAACAAATGGGTTGCTCTTTGCCTTTGTCATCTCGTTGAGAAAGTACGCCACCAATAGCTACGCTACTCACATCTGTTGTCACAAAAAACGGGTGGTCAAATCTAGGATATGCGAGTAATTCAATCCTAGTTATAGCAGCTTTCAAATGGTTAAAGGCCCTTTCTTGTTCCCCTAACCAGTTTATTACTTTTTGTTTCTTTAAAGCATCTAAGGGTCTCGCTATCTCTCCAAAAACTCTTAGGAATTTATGGTAATACCCAGCAAGTCCTAGGAATCCAGCTACTCCCTTAGAGTTACGTGGCCTGGGGAAATCTCTGATAGCCGCTACTTTACTGGGGCAGGGTTGGATATCTTCTGAGGTTATTATGTGACATAAAAATTCGACCTGTTTACAGAAAAATTTGCACTTTGAAAAATTTATTTTTATACCATTACGTCACAATGCTTCTAAATCTTTACGAATATTATTAATATGTTCATTGGCCGTTTTCCCTGTAATTGTGATATCATCTAAATAAACAAGAACATTATAGCCAATTAAGGGTGACAAAACCGCCATCATTACTGTAGAAAAATGACTTGGAGCATTTTTAACACCGAAAAGAAGAAAATTGAACCAAAATAATTGATCGTTATCTATAAATGCCGTTTTACATTTACTCTCGTCCTGAATGGGTATTTGATAGTATCCAGATTTTAAATCAACAGTTGTAAAATATTTGCTATCCCGTACTTTCACAAGTAATTCTTCGATCGAGGGCAATGGAAATGCATTATCTTTAGTGACCGCATTCCACATCCAATAATCCACACAAAATCTTATCCACCCATCCTTTTTCCTTACAGCTAAAATTGGAGAAGCCCACGGGGATCCGTTTTGTCTTCGATTATCCCTTGTTCCTCCAATTTATCAATTTCCCTTTCTATCTCTCCCTTGAAATGAATGGGTACCTTATAAGGCCTTGACCTGATCGGCTCCGCCTGCCCAGTTTCAATAGTAAAGGGAAATCAATCAATCCTCCTGGATGGCTCATCTCCAATTGCAATTACATCGGAATAATTATTGACAATGTCACTAACTACAGGCTGATATTGTGACGGACATAATGTTCGCGCTTGCATAATCAAATTCTGAGCGCTTTCGTCTGTACGGGGTGGACTTGTGACTCCCAACATCCCATTATAAGCAATTTCACATAACTCTAATTCACACAGAGAATCACTTCTTAAAACAACTCTTTTATTTGACAAATTAACTATCGTTATATCAGCCCTGTTCTTTTTTATTTCTGTCAAGCCCTCTAATATCATATGAGCCCAATTGGCATGGGGTTTAACAACTACCTTGGTTCCTTCCACAAGAGGGTGACACGGGGTTACTGATATGCTCGTAAGTTTCTGGGGAAACAACACTTCTCCTCTCTCAGGTACAGCTGTTACCCTACTTAAATGTCTCTCCGAGCTAACACAAGCACTTACTGTCTCATGACTTTCTATCGGCAAAATGTACCCTCCTGCTTTTACTTTTATTGTATCTTTTCCCCCCAAAATGCCAATTTGATTATTAGAGATATAATCTATTCCTAATATAGCCTTGATTCCTGGAATTCCCAAGCTGTAACAGCGGAGGGGTCTTTGGGTGGGGCACTCCACTTGTCGGTGCCCCTCATCTCCTCACTGCCAACATTTAATTTGCTGACTGTGTTCTCCTCTACCCCCCTTTGGGATTTGACTGCCTCTCATGGCTGCCAGCTTCTCGGAATCGGGCCTGTTATTCTCCGTTGTTTTTTCTTCTGGTAAACTGTCTAAAATGTTTTGTATCGCACTCACCACGTCTGCTAACGAGCGATTGTCATCGAAAAAATAACCACATAAATACGGGTTTACCAATCTGCAAAAATGTTTACTGGAAATTTCCTTTCAATCACCTTCTGGGAGATAGACACTCCAGGTATCAAACGAATCGCAAACCTAAGAAACGCGAGTAGCAAGACTAAGAATGGATTCACATTCAGTATTTTGTGTTTGTAATTTTCTTTTAGGTCTCCCTTTCTCGCATCAGGCAAGGCATACTTCTCAATTAAACGTTGTTTTATTCTAGTATAACTTCTTAGACTTTCTTACGGCCAACACATTACCTCCATTGCTGGGTCATCTTTCCGCCATCTAATTACTTGAAGAGCTTTTTCTCTTTCCGACCACCGACTTCAAAGTCTCTCAAAATACTTCATTTGATTGAAACCCATCGGTAGGCTGTTGATCATCAGAAGGCCTAACACTTGCCTGGAGTTCTGGCAACTTTCGAACGACGATTTGTGTATGTTAACTCGGCTATGCATATGTACTATCACGTGTTTGCGTTTGAACTTCGTTTATGTATGTCGGATATGCTGTGGTTGCTCGCCGCTCCTTTTCTCGTTCCACCAACAGACTGTCCAATAACTGTTGCAATTTATCTAACTTATTTTCTAATTGTTGGGTTCTAATTTCCTGTCTATATTCTTTATTGGCAACGCTATATCCCACTGCTCCTTCGTTCTCATCTCCTGCAGCAGCAGTGTATTTAGGCATCTTGAACTTTTATTTCACAGACTCAAAAAACAACTTCACTCATAGCATACACAAAAGACATATTTTTTACCACTGACACCAATTTGACCTGTGTATACGGATAATGAGACGTCGCAATACAGGTTTTCTCCATTCATTACAAAGGGTTCATTCGTAAGTACAATATACAAAACTACCCTCTCAGGTGAGGGACTTATCAACTCGAGTGCCCACCGGTAACTGAAACTTCCTTTGCTACCAAAATACAACCATTGCAATAACAAGCTGAGACATAGGTTTTTGTGGAATACTCATGAATATTGAGTTTATTTACTTTGTCGTACAAGACATCTCCATACATGAATTAGGACATTTATATATATATATATATATATATATATATATATATATATATATATATATATATATATATATATATATATATATATATATATATCTTTATATATAGATATATATATGTATATGTATATACATATATATATATATATATATATATATATATATATATATATATATATATATATATACATTTATATATATATATATATATATATATATATATATATATATATATATATATATATATATATATATATATATATATATATATATATATGTATACATAAATATATTTATATATGTATATGAATACAATATATATACATATATATATATAAATATATATATATAAATATATATATATATATATATATATATATATATATATATATATATATATATATATATGTATTTATATATTTATATATATATATATATATATATATATATATATATATATATATATATATATATATATATATATATATTTATATATTTATATATATATATATATATATATATATATATATATATATATATATATATATACGTATACATATATAAATACAGTATATATATAAACATTTATATAAATATTTATGTATATATATATATATATATATATATATATATATATATATATATATATATATATATATATATATATATATATATATATTATATATATATATATATATATATATATATATATATATATATATATATATATATATATATATATATATATATATTATTAGTTAACAAAGCTCAGTAATATTATTGTATTTCAGCAATTTGCTAAAACACATATACTATCTTCAGCTCACGAAGTACCAATATCAAATGTTCATCACGCAAAACTTTTACCATCGTATATCTATGGTTACCATACGTAAACGCCAAACATTTAAAGGGTAACTAACACTGTGCGGTTCGTTTACATTTCGTCCTCGTAAGGCTTTCCTTCGTAAATTATTTTTACATAGAAACTAATGTAGGTGATCATACTATGCGGTTCGGTGTTCGTTAGGTTTTCGTTCACTTTTCATTCTTACAGTTCTGATACATTCAGAAGAAATCTCTGATGTACAAAATTAAATGTAAACGTACGAAAGGTTATACGTATCCTACCGCTCAGTGTGAACAGAGATCGGTATCAGTTTCGGTCACGTTGTGTTTGTGGCAGGACTGATTAAAGACATTTACACTAACGTGACTAATTGTCGGCTGATTAAGAAATAATGAATGATGAGAGTTGATAGAGATATAAGATATGAAAAATGATTCTTTACACACACACTCTCTCTCTCTCTCTCTCTCTCTCTCTCTCTCTCTCTCTCTCTCTCTCTCTCTCTCTCTCTCTCTCTCTCTCTCCTTTACTATTATTATTATTATTATTATTATTATTATTATTTGTGTAATAAGTATATGAATAATGAATTTGCATAGTAAAATTATGATTGTATAATACATTGAGTTTGATAATATTAACCTGAGGCAAACAATCAGTCTCTACAGTTGTGAAATGCCCTAAACTTTGGCTTTGAGCAGATTATCTTAGAGTTTCTGAATTGAATAATTCAATTGTTAAACAATGGTATTCTAAAGTAGTGGTAAGAATTTTTTTCATCTCCTAATAATTATTTACATATATTCTACCACTTTCCCTCCAATATTCTCTTCAATTGGCACTTTCGTCATCTATAAATATAGTTATTACAGGGAGTTGATTTAAAGTAATTTGATTTTGCCGCCGTATGGCAGCAGCCGCTGCATCCAGACAGGACGTATGCGATACGTTTAATGTGAACCCACAGACATTTTACTAAAACGTAAACGAACCATATCCGTATGAAAACTAACCATATATTGTGAATCTGGCCTTAGAAGGTGGATCATACAACACATGCAAGTTTCTACCTCAAGGGAATGAGAATGGGTTACTCTTAATTAAATAGTAGTAGTACCCGTTAATAATCTTAATAAATATCATATAGTATTTACCCAAACTAACCGATGCGATATGGTATTGACGAAGAGCTTCCTCTTTAAAACTTGAAGCAGTAAACGACGGACTTTTCCAAGAAACTCATAAAGTGAAATGACCCACTTTGCGTTTCAAAGCACTCGTCTCCAAATTCCTATTTTCAATACAATGTCCGTCACACACCAAAAGATTAAACGCGAAACCACCACCTGGCCACATAACTCGACAAACATTTGTCCTACAGAAGAAATCTAAACAAAGAATCGTTCTTCGTATTTAAAAAAAATTAAATGTTTCTCTGTCGAACCATTATTGATAAATCTAAATAACACCAAATCATTGTAACACACATAAACTAAAGTTACTAAAGTTTTACGAAGTTTATCCATCACCGTTTTCTATATCAATGCGGTTAACACACCGCCCTATCAACAATGTCAGATTAAAATCAATTACTGGAACACTCACCAACAGCCATGGGACGCGATGGCTCTCCACCCTACCATAATCCTCATCAATGAAACAGCGCTGCCACAATTGTGTTTTTTCGATTAGAAATGCTTACAAAATCGGTTTTAAGCAGTCATCACCCACCAACCAGAAGATTTTTTGCCGCATGACTAGAAAGAAAGGGAGAAAAAAAAACCCTTTTAAAGACTGTAATTTACATCCTCCCTTCATGTGCCGTTGTTCCTGTCATCACTAGATATTAGAGAAAATATACAGCTTCAACATCAACCACAATACGCGAAAATGACATTGAGACACCGAACGTTTCCACAAGTTAACTTAAAACACGAATGTTAAGTTGCCAGCAACTGATTTAAAAAGGTAACCAGATGATGAGTTTTTCTTCTTCACTTCGCGTTTTTACTAGATGCCAACTCATAAAATTACACCGCATATATTTTCTTGCCTATGTAAATTAGGTATGTATTTCTCTGTGTATCTTATATGCCTTTGTCAGCTATATAATTTATATCCATATTATACAGATAAGTCTTTATACATGTAAAATCCTCTTACCAGAATGCATAAAATATCACTTGATGTTAAGCAGAAGATAAATAGAGGAAATACAGAGATGATGAGAACAGGATATGCAATGGAAAATGAAATATAATCGGAAGGAGATACGATTAATGAGGTAGAATCATTTAAATACTCAGGAACTATGATCTCTGATAAAGGATCTTTACAATTTAAGTTTAATCAACTATTAAAAAAAAAGTAAATCAGACAGTGGTTAGGTTAAGAAAAAAATTTGGAAATAAAATCTCCTGAAATTTGGCTACATTAAAAAAATGAAGCTATATATCAGTGTAGTGAGATTGGTCTTATTGTATGGACACAAGTCGTGGTATTACAAATAAATAATATCCAGCAGATATTGTAGTTTTGAGAACAAAGCTCTCAGAAAAACATTGATAGTTCAATGCCATAATAAGATTAGCAATGAAACTATAAGAGATATTATCCCAATGCATTATGTGGATGAGATCATTGGTAGATGGAGATGGTTTAGGCATGCGCTTTGCACTCCCCAACAGATTTTAGTTTACTCAACTTTTGACTGGGTTCCACGAGAGACTGAAAGAATTAGAAGACCCCGCCCTACATGGTTGAAGACTGTGAAACTTGAAGTAGATGACGAATGAAGAAGTATTGAGATAAAAGCTCAAGATAGAGACGACTGATAAAATATAAGTGATGCCCTTTGCATCAATAGGCGTAGGTGGACATGATGATATATATATATATATATATATATATATATATATATATATATATATATATATATATATATATATATATATATATATATATATATATATATATATATATATGTAATAATTAGAATAGTTAATATTACATGTTTAAAACACATGACGTAATATGTCATGTTAGATGAAGGAGCTAGCCGTGGGACTTGCTGTAGTCATTCAAATCATAAACAGGACGTACAATGAAAAACCTCGACAATATGACATTCTTCTTAAACGTCAACACATTGTCTCAGCGTGTGAAAGTTTGTGACGTCACCGGATGCAGGTGTCTTCCGAGTTTGTGACGAGTCTAATATAAACTAAGCATACGATATCTGTGATATCGATAAGTTAGTCAGTTCATATCTATACTTCACCAGAATTGGTCATCTGACCAACCCAGCTTCCTCCAGTGATGGAGATGTTTAACTCTGTTGTTTTTATGGAATAAATACTTTAAAGCTAATAATATGTATTCTGTTATCCATTTACATACATCTGAAACAACACATACTCAGTGTGTGCTTATAACAGAAGCACACCAATAAATGGTGGCAGCGGTTAAACTCTAAGAATTAGAGAAAAATCTTCAAGACTTCAAAATAAAAGCTGTAAAACCAGAGAAAGATCTTCAAGACTTTAAAAATAAAAGCTGTAAAACCAGAAAAAGATCTTCAAGACTTCAAAATAAAAGCTGTAAAACCTGAGAAAGATCTTCAAGAACTCAACATTATCTACATGAATCTACAATTTTGACTATATATTAAAGTCCAACGGAACAGTTAACATTAACAAATGTTATGAATATCACTTGAATCTTCAATCAACATCCTAGGAAACCCAAGGACTGGCGTTCAACAATTGCAAAACATACCCAGGAAGCACTACATTCAACAAAAAACTCGAATGATACATCGCTAACAAAACATCAAGGGAGAGAGAGAGAGAGAGAGGACGTGTCGACATCACGCAGATCCATATATAAGGTAAGTACAAATTTTTTATTTCATTACAGTTTGGGCAGTGAAGTGTAGTTATCACGAGTCGTTAGTCGATTATTACTGGGGTGAGTGAATTGCTAATCTTTGTTAAAGGAAACTCCGAATTCTCATTTAGAATTTCTCTTTCTTTGTGCTAATTCCTTTTTCTTTCAGAAATTCTCGGGGAATGTTATGGGATTAGTGACATTGTTTGGGGAATTTTGTTATACATATGCGTTTACGCAGTGGGCGTCTGTACTCAATGTGTGCTTATAACAGTAGCACACCAATATAGATATTTTGATAGAATTGCAAGGGGTCGAAGAGATAGGAAAAAAAAAATACAGCAGTCATGACTCCTCCTGTGAGTCCTTCCCCTGGACCTAGTGGTGTAGGCCAGACTAATCCTCCTCCAATTGTGATGCTTGTAAATGCCAGGTCAGCAATCCTTCCTTTTCAGGGTCGAGTCAACGGGTTCTTGCCACAAAATGTGGAGTCATGGATTTCATCCGTCGATGCCCATTTAAATGCCAAACAAATCGTAGACCCTTTTGTACAATTACAAGAAGCTAAAAGTTTTATAGAATTTTATAAGGGGGATGCGAGTGTGTATTTAAGAGGTGTTTCATTTCAAGAAGCAGTTACTTGGGATGATTTCAAAGTTAGGTTACGCGCGATCTATGGGGGTGAGGAAGCCTTGGATGTAGTATTAACGTTACGAAATACACTTAATCAAGCCACTATGAATCGGCTTAATGTTATTGAGAGAGAAGCTCTCATAGCTGATAGGCTTAACGAATATCAGGACATTTTAGGTCATTCCACTTGGGTTACTAACGATAACATCTCCGTGAAAGATTTTTTGCGATTAATGTATTTGACTTGCATGACACTTATGTTGCCTGAAGCTTTAGTACGGTGTTTTGATAAGAAGTTAACGCCTGCAAGTACGGAATTGGATGTCTATAATCAGATAAAGAAACACATGTCCAAGTGTCCATATCTCGATCCCGTGTTAACTCAAGTTTTTGCAAAGAATGAAACAAAACCACAAACAGTGAACGTAGTTAGCAGTCCAGTAGCTGGAATGCCGTGTTATAACTGCAAACGTCAAGATCACATAAGCGCAGACTGCAGAACGAAATTTTGCTCAATTCACAACACTGCAACGCATTCATATAGTCAATGTTACTCGCGTAAGACACAACAATATCCCAGAAATACACAGTCAATTCCACAGTCAGTTCCATATGGAAATAAAATGAAAAATCCTCATTTTAACAATAAGAAGAAACAACCAAATGTTAATGCAGTTCAGAGTCCAAAACAAACAAACACTTCTTCAAATATCGCTGAGCCTGGGCCGTCAAACCAGACCTCGCAAGGTCAGACTAATTTTCAGAATGTGCAGAGCAAAGCAAATACCACATAGTTAACTCTAGAGGGGAAGAGAGTGATGTTGGGTCAAGGTCATTCATGTCAACATCAATAGTATTGAATAATCGATTTAATGTTTTATCAAATAATTGTGAGACAATAGATTTTTCTATGAAACACACGGCCGAATTAAGTAAAACAGTGCATGCTCCCGTAGATTTGCAACGAATTCATACAATAATAAGCCAAAATGAGTTACGGCCAACCGTATATGCTGTAAATATAGAACACAAATCCTTTACGTTATTTTTTGACTCTGGTAGTCCACGTAATATTATGG
This sequence comes from Palaemon carinicauda, assembly GCF_036898095.1. Lineage (NCBI taxonomy): Eukaryota > Metazoa > Arthropoda > Malacostraca > Decapoda > Palaemonidae > Palaemon > Palaemon carinicauda. The sequence goes on from NC_090734.1 coordinate 38,421,934, forward strand.
ATTTGAAGACACATCATTTGTTGTTTTCGAACTTTCCGATTGAAAAATCAGGAATTAGACTTTCAGGTATAGGAAATAATGAATTAAACGTCATAGGCATAACTCATGTTCAGTTCAGAGTCGGTAATCGCACGTTTGCCGATACATTTGTTGTTGTAAAAAACATTAATATGTATCCAGCTGTAATTGTAGGATACCCATCTATGGGAAATCAAAACATTATCTTAGCTCCTGCCAAGCACGGCGTGTATATCAAAGGGAAATTCTATAAGTCTTCTAATACCTTAAAATCAGTTTTGGATAAAAAGGAGACGACAAATGTAACCGTAACGTACGTTGAAGAACCAATAACTTGTCTCACTAATAAAGAAATAATATACGCCACCCAGCAGAATTCTCGTTCACCCGTAATATCATCTTGCACGCAATCTATCGAACCAAACATACCTTCGAATTTAATAGTGCAAAAAAAGAAAACTCTACCGGGATCTGAAATATTAATCCTTTCCGATACTTTGAAAACTAACGGATTGTCTGTCACACAAGCTATTTATACAGTTGGCTCACATCAGCAATATAATATCGAAGTCTGTAATCATTTAAATAACACTTTGGTAATTCACAAAAATCAACATATCTTGGATGTAGAAGTTTATAAACATCGTATTCTTACCGTTGCTGAAATCAATCACTCTCAATCAGTTGCGGATGAATCCCTTTTGCGATCTATTAAAAATAAAAACAGTAAGGACATTCAAGACGAAGAAATTCAGCAGAAAATTTTTGAGCTTTTAACTAAATATCAAGATGTTTTTTCCACTACGGATGGATCCTTAGGAAAAACAGATGTGATCGAGCATCAAATAAGGTTAAAGGACAAGCAGAAAATTATATATGTACCCTCGTACAGACTCCCTATGAAATTCCAGAATGAAATAAATGCTGAAGTAGGTAAAATGTTAGAGGAAGGAGTCATTAGAAAATCAAACAGCCCTTATAATTTTCCTTTAATAGTTGTACCGAAAAAAGATCGAACATGGCGTATCTGCGTCGACTTTCGTCGTCTAAACGAGGAAACGATCCCTGATCGATTCCCAGTGCCATGTACTGACGATATTTTGTCTTTGTTAGGTCAGAATAAATATTTTACCAGTTTGGACTTACTTAAAGGCTTTCACCAGATATCATTAGAAGAAGATAGTATCCCATAGACAGCCTTCAGCACAGCCAGGGGACATTATGAATTTTTACGGATGCCTTTTGGTTTACGTTGTGCTCCTATATAATTTACAAGAATGATTAACATAGTGTTTGGAGACTTGATAGGGGATATATTGCATGCCTATATGGATGATCTTGTAATCTTTTCCAACACCTTAGAAGAACATCTACGTTTAGTTAGAACTAGTACTACAGAGATTAAGACAACATAAATTAAGGGTAATGATTAGTAAGTGTGAATTTTTCAAAACAGAATCAATATATTTAGGTTTCATGGTGTCAAGCCAAGGTCTTAAAGTAGTCCATGATAAGGTGTCGGCTATACGTAATTTTCCCATACCTACTAATGTCAAGGGAATACAGCCATTTCTGGGTTGTAGTGGATATTACAGGCGTTTTATACGCAGCTATTCAATAATAGCCGCTCCTTTAACTGATCTTACGAAGAAGGGCGTAGATTTCATATGGTCTGAGCAACATCAACAGGCGTTTAATACTTTGAAAGATGAACTGTGTAGTTCTCCTATCTTAAAATTTCCTGACTTCGGTAAGGAATTCTTCATTGCAACAGACGCCTCAGACTTAGGAGTAGGAGGGGTATTGCTTCAGCAATATGATAAACAATTTTTCCCGATAGCTTTCTATTCTCGAAAATTGAGAACTTCCGAAAGTAAGTATGCAGTAATAGACAAGGAAGGGCTAGCTATTGTTAATTCGCTAGTGCATTTCAAGTTCATAATTTACGGTTATCCCGTTAAGGTTCTTACTGACCATAAACCACTAACAGAGTTCTTTAAAGGCTTCAACCACAGCCCTAAACGAACTCGGTGGCATCTGATCATTCAAGATTTTGGCGCAAGAATCGGGTATTTACCTGGGAAAGCAAATATCATTGCGGATGCATTATCACGCAACCCCGTGTCATCTTGTACGGAGCCTTTAGCTGAATTAATAGATATATCAACATCCATGCCTGTTGTAAAAACAATATCTGAACAAGAAGATTTAGGCTGGAGCGCTGAATTGCTACAGACTGAGCAAAGAAAAGATCAGAAAATAGAAACAATTATAAATGCTTTGAAAGGCAATCATAAAGAAAAGGAATATATAAAGTATAAGCAGCAGAATTATATAATCAAAGATAATATTCTGTGTAGGACTGTGACAAGGAAAACCCGCAATACACCACATGTAACTAACGACCAGGTAGAGGTACCAATCTCACTTATTTCCACTGTCCTGAATTGGTTGCATTCAAATCCATTACATGGACACCCTGGATTCTCATTAATGTCACAGAAAGCCAAATCATTGTTTTATTGGCATACAATGCTTACAGATATAAAAAGACACATAGCTAATTGTCGCACATGTCAGGAAAACAAAGGGCATACGAAAACACCTGTCAGCCTAGGAGCTTATCCTGTGCCCAATCACCCCTTGGAAAGAATACATTTAGATTTGTTAACAGGATTTTACGAGTCAGACAGAGGAAATAAGCACCTCTTAGTAATTATAGATGCTTTAACTCGATATACAAAACTAAGAGCGCTTAAAACTAAAACTGCTATTGAATGCGCTAGGAAGTTTTACGAGTGTTACATTTGTAAACATGGAATTCCACGCATGATAATCTCAGACTCGGGTGGTGAATTTAATAATCACTTTCTTACCTCATTGTGTGAATTCCTCAACATAAAGAAAATAAATACCATGATATATCACCCAGAGTCGAATGGGCTAGTGGAAAGAGCAAATAGGAAGATATTAAATATATTGAGGGTAACACTAGGGGGATCAGATCCCAACTGGGATATTGCAATACCGGCAGCACTGAGTACTCTGAATCATTCATATCATATATCAATTAAAATGTCACCGCATGAAGCAATGTATGGTACCCCAGTTAGAACGCCTTTCCATGTATTAACGCCTACAACTAATCTATCAAATCCTTTAAAAGAATGTATAAATGCAAGTATAAGTCGATATGATATCCTTCGAAAGAATTTAGAAGAATCACAAATCATAATGAAAAGGAATCATGATAAAACAGCGAAACCAACTAAAACATATACCGTGGGTGATAACATATATATTCAAATCAATGTACGAAAAGGGCTCAATTTTAAACTAACACCTAAGTTTGAAGGCCCATTTAACATTTTGGAAATATTAACGGCCAATAGGTTTAGAGTTCAAAACGTATCCCAACCCACGGATGAGAGAATAGTACCATTGGCTCACATAAGAAATTAAAAAGAAAAGAAAGGAAAAGAAGTGAGGGAAATTTTTTTTTTATTTTATGTGATTAAAATTTTCTTTTTAATACAGGAGTAATTACATATATTTTTTCTCTTTACAGGTTTCCAAGATGAATTTTTTGTTGTTGGGAGTTATATTGTTCGCTCAGACATTTTTCTCGTGTGGGATGAGCTCTAAAACTAAAAGTATATATTTTAAATATGGCAATATAGTTGAAAGACAAGAAGACATTTTAAGTACATAAACCAAAGCAATTGTAGAAGTGAATATGCAAGCAATTTTTCTTCAAGAGAATGATGTCACTAGCTTGAGAACCACTATTTCAAGGTTTTCTGCATTATTGGATGAGTTGCATAGAAGACATTTTCATTTGACTACAGAGAGTTTGCTTGGATCAACATTAAAAGTTGCAGAGATGCTATCTGATGACTTGAAAAATAAGACTGACGAGACAGGATCTTTGGCTTATGACCTTTTGATGTGGACTGTAGAACACGAACAAAAAGAAAGACGGAATCCGTTTATTTATGCTGCATTAAGCATCTTTGGGTCTGTTGCAAGTTTAGGTTTAGGAATTTCCAATTGTCTTAAAATTAGTAATCAAAATAAGAAAATTGAGTTCTTGACTCATAAAGATGAATTGATTATGTCAGAACTAAGGAATCAGTTAGCTTCAATCAATAAAATTATGGATTTAGTAAATGAACATTCAAATAATATCGTTCAAATTATGGAAGTACAGGATTTGTTGGCAACATTAACGTATTATGATTCAAAGATAGATCACATACATAACAGAATTGCACATTTCATTGAGAAATCCAAGGATTATGTAGAAGCTATCACTTTAGCAACTAAAGGTGTATTGTCGCCCCATTTGTTGCATATAAGTTACTTAAAGTTAATTCTGGAGAACGGAAGGGATAAACTAGGCTATGTTCCTTTGTTAGACGAACATAGGTTAGAATTTTATTACAGTCTAATTACAGTAAACGTAGATAATAACAAGATTATGATTACAATTCCCTTTGATTCTTCTGATGCCTGGCAATCTTACAGGATATCACCATTTCCGACTTTCATGACGAATCACTCAAATCCAGTAATATCCAGTTTGACAGGACACGTCTTGATTTCCCCAGACAAGGAAACATATACGGTCATTAAAGACTTAAATCAATTAACTCACTGTTCAGACGCAATGGATAGAAAAATATGTACAGCTGACTCATTTGAATTCCATAAAAACTTAATGGATTCATGCGAGTTAGGTATAGTGCTAGACGGTGCTCTCTCCCATACAAGTGAAAATTGTCTGGATAAGCTTTATCCCTTTGACAATAATGAGTTCAATTGCAGACTGAACAATGGCTCGTGGATACGATACGACAAGGACGGCTTCAATGTATCATGCCCTGACGGATCCACGTCCTTCACCCACATCTTCGTCGCAGCAGATGGTTGTGTCGGGACTTCCCCGAATTCCATGGTGACTGGTCTACGGACACTCATCAGAGAACGAGCCTACTTCGCGAACTTCACGTGGACCTCTACAATGCCAGCACTCCCTCTCCCGTATAATGGACATGTGGCAAAGCGGTTGTTGAAACTTACCGAAAGGAACCACCTGTCACCGACTTATAAGGAAATCCTTCACCACATACTACTAGCAGGATTGCCGTTTACGGTGGTGATCTTTATCGCCGTGAACATCCTTGTTTGGCGTAGGTTACGGCACAGCATGCAGCTACAAAGGAACGATTCTTCTAGTCCCGACAATACTCCCTACTTGATTCAATTCAAAGCCGTTTGAGTGGCCACCTCATTCGCTAAAGGAGTAAATTGTCGGGAAGTGTTTGTAAGAAAAGCTGTTAGTACGCTAGTAATATGTAATTGAAGAAATTTTCTACATTTTGCATTGTTAAAAAACATTTAAAACAACATTTAAAAAAAAAATATAAATCATTTTTCTCTCGGCATCTAATAAAAATATATAAGCGGGAATGTTAAAAAAGAAAAGAGAAAGAAAAAAAATATATAACAGAATCTATGGGCATCTAATAAAATATATCAGCCCTATATATATATATATATATATATATATATATATATATATATATATATATATATATATATATATATATATATATATATATATATATATATATATATATATATATATATATGTAAGTTAGAAGTTTTTTTTTGGTACCATATAATCATTTGCTAGCAATGTACCATTTATGTGATCTTTATTTTATCATGGATTTTTCTTTTTGCTTTGGTAATATCTTTTTTATATGCATTATTGTTATTATTTTTTAATGTGCCTATTTGGACATTCGTCCTCGGTTGATTATGTCTAAAGTTAAACAAAGAATAAAACATATGTCCAGTCACACCTAGTAACCATGTTTTGGCTTGTTGTTAAATTTTTGTGAAAAAATTGAGATAGCTGGCCGAGCTTATGTAATAATTAGAATAGTTAATATTACATGTTTAAAACACATGACGTAATATGTCATGTTAGATGAAGGAGCTAGCCGTGGGACTTGCTGTAGTCATTCAAATCATAAACAGGACGGACAATGCAAACCTCGACAATATGACATTCTTCTTAAACGTCAACACATTGTCTCAGCGTGTGAAAGTTTGTGACGTCACCGGATGCAGGTGTCTTCCGAGTTTGTGACGAGTCTAATATAAACTAAGCATACGATATCTGTGATATCGATAAGTTAGTCAGTTCATATCTATACTTCACCAGAATTGGTCATCTGACCAACCCAGCTTCCTCCAGTGATGGAGATTTTTAACTCTGTTGTTTTTATAGAATAAATACTTTAAAACTAAAGAGATGTATTCTGTTATCCTTTTACATACATCTGAAACAACACATACTCAGTGTGTGCTTATAACAGTAGTACACCAATATATATATATATATATATATATATATATATATATATATATATATATATATATATATATATATATATATATATATATATATATATATATATATATATAGGTAAACATCACCGTTGTTAGTCCACTGTATAGGACAAAGACCTAAGCCATGTCCTTCAACTCCAGTTTCTTTACGGTCTTTTTTGCCTGATTATACAAGCATAATTTCTTAGATGGTCAGTCCATTGTCTTTTATTCCTTCCCCTTATTCTTTTGTAATATTTAGTTACCCATTCTCTTATTGTTAGTGTCGATCTATTATCTGTCATTCTCATGCCCTGGCCATATCTGTTACTTACCTTTACATGTTTTTTTCAGAATATATTCTACTTTAGTTTGCTTTTGTATCCTTGTTACTCATTTTCTGTCTGTTTTTATTAATACCATCATTATTCTTCCTATAACTCTTTGAGTTGTAACTAACTTATCTTCTAAGTATTTGTAATGCTCCAAGTATTTTATATATAAGTTATTACTGCTAGGACCATTTCATTAAATATTTTTCTTCTTAGGTGAAATGGCATAGTAATTTATATAATCTTTTTTTTTTTGTTTTTTTTTTTAGGAAAAGCTCTCCATGCCATGCTTATCCTTCTTTTATTATTTGTCTCATATCCTTGGGAAATATAAGTACATATATTCATTTACAATATCTAGAAGTTCATCCAGAACCCATGTTTGTTTTCTCTCAGTAATTTCATTGAACCTATCTTTGTTTTACTCATATTTGTTTTCAGGCTTATAGTTCTTCATTCTCTTTTTAAATCTTCTATCATCTTTTGTAATTCCTACCATGATTCACTATATAGTATTAGGTACTCTGCAAATCTAAAATTGTTGAGGTTTTTTCAATAATGTTAATTTTCCCTTTTTCACAATCAAAACTCAAAAAAACTCCCTGTGAATAATTCAAGATATGTGGTCTCCCAGTGTAATTTCCTTCTCAATTGGAATTTACACTATCGTTATGTAGATTAGTGGGTGGTGTACTTCCAATATATTCCATTCTTTTAACATAAAAATCATCCATCCCTTGTCTTTGAAAGGCTTTGAATATTGCGGAAGTTTTGAGAGAATAAAAAGCTTTCCCAAAGCCCAAAAATGCCATACATTGTAGTAAGTCATACCATATTGATTTTTCCATTAGCTGATGGATGTGGTCAGATCTTCAACACCTGCTTCTAAAGATTGTCTGCTCTATTGGTTGATTAAAGCAAAGAAGCCATTCCATCCGCCCAAATCAGATCTTTGTAAAAATTTTACATATCATTGAAAGTAAAGATATCTGGCGGTATTTTTTCAGGTGTGTGGTGTCTCCCGTTTTTTTTTTTTTTTTTTTTTTGGATCAGCTTAATGATAATGTTTCTCAAAGTTTTATGTATAGAGCATTTTTGCAAATATTTTGTGAAGAGTTCATAGAGTTCTACATATATGAAATCTCCATATAATTTTTAAATATATATATATATATATATATATATATATATATATATATATATATATATATATATATATATATATACATATATATATATATATATATATATATATATATATATATATATATATATATATATATATATATATTATGTATATATATATATATATATATATATATATATATATATATATATATATACATATATATATATATATATATATATACATATATATATATACATATATATATATATATATATATATATATATATATATATATATATATATATATATATATATATATATATATATATAATGTCAAATATCTTAATATGCTAATACAATTGACCAAAAACAAATAATTTCCGACTCACTACTGCAGTAAATTTCATCTGTTCCCTTTCTCTTTCCCAAGATATGTATATATCAACATCAGATGTAAATTCCATTATCCATCGGGTATTTTATGTTTATTCATGTTCTGTTGATGTGTATCTTTATGTTGGTAAATCAAGTGCTTTTGTTTACTTTGGTGAATTTATTTTGAAACAACCTTTTAAGGGAGATTAAAATCATGTGTTGGATCAATAGTCAAGTGACTAAGATTTTTTTCGAGGGAGTACTATCAATTCTGTGATATGACTGTTTTATCGGTTAGCTTTTGTTCTGTTCAGTATTCAAGGCAATATATCTATATATTGAAATTTGAAATTTAAATGATGTTACAATGTGAATTGTTTTTACGAAGGTTTTTTTTTGGTAATATATTTTGTGATATTGAAATGTGATATGATTCACAAATCTATATGGCATGAAAACCACACAACTCGATAATTGTTCAATTAGTTTAATGGTTCTAAATGTATTATAAATTGCAAATAAAGTTGTTTTGATTCGCGGAGTAACCCTTTTCTATGAAGAAGTAGTAGAATAGAAGGGATAAACACGGAAAAAAGGTAAGCCCTCAAAGAAATAAAAAAAAATACGTTTTCTTTCGGGGAAATGTCTAAATGTGGGGAAACTATAAAGATTTCATGATATAAAGCACAGATTTAACGGAAATCTTCAAACTTTGATATACTAAAACAACAATCAACATCTTCCGGTCAATGTTGCTACAAGAAGAATATATTAAAAGTGTATTGGAAGATTGAAGTAATATATATATATATATATATATATATATATATATATATATATATATATATATATATATATATATATATATATATATATATATATATATATATATATATATATATATATATATACCGGGAACAGAGATCTTGTTTCGGATATGAATAAAGTGGAAGAAGTGGTGAAACAAGCTACACCTCGAAGAGTCGATAATTGCTGTAGGTTGATAGTTCAACGGAAGGATGAAGGCGCTCCAATACCTACAAATATAACTCGAAGGTATTGTAGTCGTCAGCTGATGAGGTTTTCCAGGAATGCATAGTCACATACTAAAAGTAATTGTCGAGGTTACTGCTGAAATGCTTTATATATTCTACCTGGATGCTGTTATCGAACATTTACTATTATAAAGAGAAAATGGTTTTACATACACGAAAAATAGCTATAAAATAGCTGTCTTAGCTATGTTTTCCGACCTCCACCCTTTATGAACTTGCTATATCCGAGCTTTTGGAGGGTGAGGGTGAAGATGTGGGGGAGAGGGAGGTTGCAGATTAGGGGGTGATTAGAAATTGGGGTGTGGGACATGCTACTCTTTCAGTATACTTCTATCCTCCAACTTCTGGCAATTTCAGCTTTGGTTTCATTTTTCATTTATACATGCTCACATAATACAAAGTAAATAAGTATAAAGATTTAACTATTTAATATGGATATAAAAAATATAATTGACAAAGGCTTATAGGATACACACACAGAAATACTCAATATTCAAAGGCAAGAACACATATGTAAATTATGAGTCTGCAACCAGTAGAAACGCAAAGAAAAAAACGTCATCTGGTAACTGGTTACCATTTCAGATTAGTTGTTGACAACGTGACAGTCATCGTATAGAGTTAACTTGTTGAAACGTACAGTGTATTTACGTAATTTTCGCGTATTGTGGTTGATGTTGAAGTTGTATATTCACTGTGCACTTTATCCAATGTCTAGCCATGACACGAACAACGGTAAATGAAGAGAGGATGGAAAATACATTCTTTAAAAGCGTTTTTTTTTTATTCATGCAGTGAAAAATCTTCTGCGTGGTGTGTGATGGCTGCTTAAAACCGTTTTCGTAAACATTTCTGACAGCAATAAAACAATTGTGGCAGCGCTGGTTCATTGATGAAGATTATGGTAGGATGGATAGCCATCACGTCCCATGGCTGTTGGTGAGTGTTCCAATAATTGATTTTAATTTGACAGACATTGTCGAAAGGGCGGTGTGTTAACCGCATTGATATAGAAAACGGTGTTGGATAAACTTCGTAAAACTTGAGTAACTTCAGTTTATGTGTGTTACAATGATTTGGTGTTATTTAGATTTATCAATAATAGGTCGTCAGAGAAGCATTTTTTTTATTTATTTTATTTTTTTTTTCAAATACGGAGAACAATTCTTTGTTTAGATTTCTTCTGTAAGACAAATTTGCGTCGTGTTATGTGGCCAGGTGGTCGTTTCGCGTTTAATCTTTTGGTGTGAGACGTACATTGTATTGAAACTGGGAATTTGGAGACGAGTGCTTTGAAACGCAAAGTGGGCCATTTCACTTTATGAGTTTCTTGGAAAAGTCCGTTGTTTACTGCTTCAAGTTTTAAAGAGGAAGCTCGTCGTCTATATTATATTGCATCGGTTAGTTTGGCTAAATACTATATGATATTTATTAAGATTATTAACTATATAAATTAAACTGTTAAACTTAGGGTTTTGAAGAAAATAAAGTTTGACTGTTAAACTTGGGGTTTTCCAGAAGAAAAAATATATTGTTAAACTTTGGGTTTCTCAGATGAAAAACGTTAACTTTTTACATGTTTTTCGTACGAAGTTCTCTTGCTCTAAAATTAAAAATGATTTGTAAGTGAGCATTTGAAGGTAAATTTACTGTATGATAGCACGAACATTAGTAATAGAACCATTGTAATTACAGATATGTAGAGTAGAGTCGATTTGATCTTTAATACCCATCAGGGGAAACGTGGTTTTAAGTTTTTTTTTTCTTTTTCGTATGGACTTTTAGACTTTTATGCATAGTCGTTTTGCAAAAACTTATTCCTTTTTTGTGTACATGTTCAAGTCACAGTTAGATTTATATGAAGGTATATCTAAGAAACTGTTGCACTCATATGTAGTTATAGCGAATATGAGTGCATATTACAAAAGTTATATATATATATATATATATATATATATATATATATATATATATATATATATATATATATATATATATATATATATATATATATATATATATATATATATATATATATATATATATATATATATATATATATATATATATATATATATATATATATATATATATATGTAAGTATATATATATATATATATATATATATATATATATATATATATATATATATATATATATATATATATATATATATATAATCATCATCATCATCATCATCCACAACCTCATCCTCATCCTCATCCTACACCTATTGAAGCAAAGGGACTCGGTTAGATTTTGCCAGTCGTTCTATCTTAAGCTTTTAATCAGATACTTCTCCATTCATCATCACCTACTTAGCGCTTCATAGTCCACATCCTTGTTGGCCAGGGACTTTCAATCCTTCTAGTGCCTTCTGGAGCCTATCTGAACGTTTGGTGAACTAATCTCTTTTGAGGAGTGACAAAAGCAGCTCAAAATATCTCCATCTATCCCTCATCATGATTTCATCCACATAGGCTATGGCACTCGAGCAATCTCTCTTATAGTTACATTTCTAATTTAGTCCTGCCATTTAATTCGCTATTTCCTGCTGAGGGCAATGTTCTCAAATCTACTAAATCTATTGGAGATTGTTTCATTGTCAAACCATGATGTCCATAGAGTAACAGCGATCTCACTAAACTGATAAATAATCTTATTTGTATATGTAATTTCAGGCGATTTGATTTCCAAGTTTTACTTATCCTAGCCATTGTATGATTTGCTCTTTTAAATATTTCACTAAACTCTATTTCTAAGGACCCCGTATCCAGTCCCATACCCTTAATGTAGAAACTTGCATATTTTGTATGATCCACCTTTAGTCGGTTTTATGTTCATTGATGGTAACCATAGATATACAATGGAAACAGTTTTACGTGATGAACATTAGATATTGATATCTAAGATAACATCAGCTGAAAACACTGCGTGATGGATTTAACAAATTGCCAATTTACAATGATAACACTGATCTTTGTGAATATATATATATATATATATATATATATATATATATATATATATATATATATATATATATATATATATATATATATAATCTTGTGCGGTGTTTCTCACCTTGTGTCATAATATTTTCAAAATGAAACCCCTTCACTGCCAGGTACATGTTGGTGGTGTTGCGACCTCGCTCTTAAAAAAAAGGTTTGACTTAAACTTTGGGTTTTGAAGAAAAAAGTTTGACTGTTAAACTTAGGATTTTGAAGAAAAGAGAATTTGACAGTTAAACTTATGGTTTTGAAAAAAAAAATGAAACCCCTTCACTACCAGATACATGTTAGGGGTGTCACGACCTCGCTTTTGTCCAAAAAAAAGTTTAACTGTTAAACTTAGGGTTCTGAGGAAAAAAACTTTGGGGTTTTGAAGAAAAAAGTTTTACTGTTAAACTTATGGCTTTGAAGAAAAAAAGGTTGACTGTTGAATTTGGGGTTTTCCAGAAAAAAAATTGACTGCTAAACTTGGGGTTTCTGAGAGGAAAAAAGTTCAACTTTTTTAAATTTGTCGTACGAAGTTCTCTTACTCTAAAATTAAAAATGATTGTGAGTGAGCATTTGAAGGAAAATTTACTGTATGATAGCACGAACAATAGTGATAGAACAATTTTAATCACAGATATATAAAGTAGAGTCAATATGATCTCTAATACCCTTCAAAGGAAAAGTGGTTTAAGTTTTTTTCTTTTTGTATTAACTTTTATGCATAGTCATTTTGCGAAAATTTATTCCTTTTATGTGTTTATGTTCAAGTGACACTTAGGTTTAATATGAAGGGATATCCATTACTTTAGGAAACTGTTACACTCTTGTTTAGTTATAGCGAATTTGAGTGCATTTTATAAAAGTTATATATATATATATATATATATATATATATATATATATATATATATATATATATATATATATATATGAATAATCATCATCATTATCATCATCATCATTATATTCTTCATCCTCATCTCCATCCTCTTCTTCGTCCTCACCCTACGCCTATTGACGCAAAGGCACTCAATTAGATTTTGCAAGTCGTGTCTATCTTGAGCTTTTAATCCAATACTTCTCCATTCATCAGCTCCTACTTCATGCTTCATAGTCCTCACCCTTGTTGGCCTTGAACTTTCAACCCTTCTTGTGCCTTCTGGAGACCATCTGAACATTTTGTGAACAAAATTCTCTTGAGGAATACGAAAAACAGCCCAAACCATTTCCATCTATCCCTCATCATGATCTCAGCCACATAGACTATGGCACTAGAGTAATCTCGCTTATAGTTACATTTCTAATCCTGTCCTGCCATTTAATTTCCAATTTTCTTCTGAGGGCTTTGTTCTCAAATCTACTAAATCTATGGAAGATTGTTTCGTTGTCATACCATGACTCATGTCCACAGAGTAACATCGATCTCACTAAAATTATATATACGCTAGTCTGATTTTTATATGTAATTTTAGGTGATTTGATTTCCATTTTTTACTTATTCTAGCAATTGTTTTATTTTCTCTTTTCAATATTTCACTAAACTCTAATTCAAAAGACCCTGTATTGGAGATCATAGTTCCTAAATACATAAATGATTCCACCTCATTAATCCTTTCTCCTTCCAATGATATTTAATCTTCCACTGCATACTCTGTTCTCATCATCTCTGTCTTTCTTTTACTGATCTTCAGGGTAACCTCATGTGATATTTCATCTACTCTGGTAAGCAAGCATTGCAAATCCTGTAGTGTTCCTCTAATAGGGACAGCATCAATAGCATACTATAGGTCTGCTAAATTCCTATCAACTACCCAGTCCAATCCCTCTCCACCATCTCTGTTCTACGCATTACAAACTCCATGAGGAGGATAAACAGCATAGGTGACAGCACATTCTCTTTGAGTACTCCTCTGTTCACTTGAAATTTATTTGATAAGACTCCATTAACATTGACTTTGCACTTGCTATGCTCATGAACAGACTTAATCAAATTTACATATATAAGAAAAGTTCCATAATAATGCAGGACTCTCCATACAATTAGCTGGTGCACACTATCAAAGGTTTTTCATTGTCCACAAATGCCATCAAAAGTGGATTTCTATATTGTATTCCTTGATGTACAACATGTCTCAAAATGACAATTGGTTCAGTGCAACATCTACCTTTTATAAATCCTGCTTGTTCATCTCAGGTGTTCATCAATCTTTCTCTCCAGTCTGTTATGAAATTATATAGTATGCTCATGCTTATGCATACTATATAATTTCATAACAGCTGATGTAAGTGTTAAATCTCTGTAATTATTGAATCAGTCAGGTCTCTTTATTTTCCTATTTTCACCAATACTCCTTACTCCCGTTGATCAGGTTTTGCCTCTCCATGTCATATTCTACAAAATAATCTTTTAAGTAGTCTGGGAGTCAATTAATTCTCTGCCAGTATCGTCTCGCCAGTTATTCCATCGTTCCCCAGAGCTTTCCATCTATTTAGTTCTTTTTGATTAGCTTTGACTTGAGAGATTTCATTAATAATTATATGAGCAATTCTTACATCTTAGCCACTTCTTTAATTCATAGTTTTGTCAGCTCGTCTGCTTTTCCATCTAAATATACTCTCCAGTCATTCCTGGCTTTTCTTTCGACCTCACTCACAATACTGGAACACTTAGCATTCTCAGCCTTGTAATTTTCATTACTTTTTTGAAAACTTTCAACAGTCAATTTCTGTCTATGTCTCCTTTTTATAGTATCCCAAGTATCATTTAATATCCATAGCTTTCGACTTGTAACTGTGTGTCCCAAGATTTTCCTACCATCTGTCTGATATATGTTTTTAATATCACACCACTCTTCAATAATTGTCTGTTCTTCGTCCCCTAAAGTCTCTATGAATGCAAATTGATTCTTACATTCTAATTGCAAATGTTTCCCTGTGTTCTTCTTCTAAAAGCTTAATTGTATAAAACCTAGGTATTCTATTCATCTTTCTGTTGAGTGCTTCCAGTTTTAATTTAGGTGGGGCAATATGGCACTAACAATATCTACACCTCTACAGCTTCTTACTTTTCTCAGAGTCATCCTTCTCTCTTTTTTAATGGCAATGTGATCCATCTTAATATTGTAATTGCCAAATGGTGAATCCCACGTATACTTGTGGATGTTCTTGTGTTGAAAAAGAATACCTCCAATGACAAAGATTGTTTTCTGTACAGAAACTTATGATATGTGCATCATTTTCATTTGCAACATCGCCAAGACACTTGACACCCATCACATTCCCTATACCTTGATTATTTCTTCCATCTTTAGCATTAAAGTTGCCAATTGCAATTTTATTATCTCTCTCAGGGATCTTTTCTTTTGCCCTCTGCAGTTCTTTATGGTATTCTTCTGTCCTTTCTTCATGGGATTCATTTGTTCGGGCCTAGGAAACTCTAATACTCTTGGTGTTATCATCATTCCTACCCCTTCCCTTCCAACTCCATCTGATCTTCCTGAGTAGATGTATATACTAAGTTAGTCTAAAGTAAAACTTACCAATCTCCTTACAACGTGTTTCACTAAGGGCATGGATATTCAAACTTTATTTCATAAATTTACTCTCCACTTCCTGATTCATGGCTCTAACATTCCAATTACCTATTTTTAATTTTTCTTTAGTATTTATAAACTGGAAGATTCTTAGCACCCTGCTACACCCTGGCTAGTGGACCATTCTGTTATCTTCTCTTTCCATGATTGATTAAATCCATAGAGGATTAAGTGGCTAGATACCTGAAAGGATAGCTTGTTCCTTGTGATATGCAGTGCCTATCTAACTAAGGAAAGTGATCCCTGCTAATCCATACTAATTCTTATAAGATCAACCAACCAGGAATCAGGAGTAAAAGCCGAAGAGACAGTCTGTCCATTGTCTTAAGCCAAATCCGTCACTTGGCTGCCAGTGACTTCATCGAGATTTAGGGCAACATTTCCTCCACACCCAAAACTCTCATTACTCCAGCAAGTTGCTCATTTGCTTATACAAGTATAACCATTGGCAGACATGGATTGCTAAGATATGCCGCCTTGCATGATAAGATATACCTCCTAGCATGGTAAGGAAAAAACAAGAGAAGGAAAAATAAGATAGAATAGTATGGATGAGTGTACCGCCAAGACTAAAGGACAATGGATTTATTTTGAAGTGTCCTTCCCGCAGAAAAGCTGCTTACCATAGCTAGGGATCTCTTGTACCTTTACCGAAAGGAAAGTAGCCACTGGACAATTACAGTATATATATATATATATATATATATATATATATATATATATATATATATATATATATATATATATATATATATATATATATATATATATGCGCGTGTGCGTCTATTGCGCATGAGAAATGATTCAGAATTTTAAAATAAATGCTATTTATAATATTATTACTAAACTTTTAGTCACAAATAGTTCAAGATTTCAAATTAACATTGGGTCGAGAAGGAAGATATAGGGCGATTTTTTCTTTTCTTGAAAGTGGCAATATCTGAGTCATTGCAATAAGATAATATAGTTAAACCATTTGTCCATCAATGGGAATAAGAGTTCCTATTGACACCCTTCAACACATTCGTAATTAATATGTGATCGACACTGATGTTCATGACTATTGTAGATGTACCTTTAAATGTTGAGTCCATTTTTTCTATTTATTTTTTATCAATTTTTTTTTTCATTTTTTTTTTTTGAGGAAGAGGACCATCGTAGGAAAAATTGTAGAATACTAAATAACTTAATTAAAGGATGAAACCTGAAAATAAAGATAAGTACCTAATTAAATATTTTCTACCGATATGCCGAGTTCAACAGTTGAAATTTTCTTGAAAATCCGAAGTTTAACAGTACATTTTTTTGAACCCCATGTCTAACAGTCAAACTTTTGTTTTTGGAAAACCCCACGTTTAACAGTCCAACTTATATTGTGAAAACCCCAACCTGAACAGTCAAACATTTATTTTTTTTTCTTTTTTTTTCTTTTTTTGAAAACTTAAAGTTTAACAGTCAAATTCTTATTTTAGAAAACACCCCGTTTGACAGTCAAACTATTTTTTCTTAAAAAAAAGTGGTAATGACCCTTCGCGAAAACTCCCCTCCCCACTCCCTCCTCTTGTGTAGATTTGTTTATTATTCCTATTAATCTTCTCTCTACTCAGGAACATCAGTGTTATCTGTCTCTTTATCTATCCCTTTATATGTGCTCCTCATTATAAATTACGATATTTCTTACACTCTGATTACTTTATATGTAATCCCCATCGTTATACAAAATTCATTACTCTTTTTTTTCATCGGAGTAATATATAACTAAATTTTATACATCCATTTCCCATCTTATGAACGAGATAATTGTCCAGTCTAACATAATATGGTAACCTTTTTTCTTTTGGTAAACTTTTCTATTCTTATTTATACGCGGGTTATTCTATTACGCATTAATATGACTTGTTTAGCCAGTCTCCTGCTTATTATATTCCAGTACCGATCAGTTTTTCTATTTAATTTTCTTAGGAGAACATAATTCATCTATAACTCTTATGCCTATTAACTTAATTTATTTTTCTTTACCTCACTAGCAACACAACTTTTTCATATAATCTTTTATATTTCCTAGCTTATAGTTATGTAAATATTATATATCTAATCCTCATATAATATAATTCTTTTATATCTCATCTGCCTATTGCATCATATCTTTTTTATATTCATCAGCTATTGTTACATATTTCTTTTTTTTTTATCTGCCTATAGCATCATTATTATCTTATATGTATGAGCTATATCTATATAACTCTTTTGTATCTCGTCTGCCTATAGAGTCATAATTATTTTACATTTATTAGCTTTTAGCTATAAAACAAATTTTATATCTCATTTGCCTATAGTTATATAATTCTTTTACATCTCACCTGCCTATAGCATTATAATTCTTTTATATTTATTAGTCTATTGCTATATAATTCTTTTATATCTCATGTGGCTATAGCATCATAATTATTTTACATTTATTAGCTATAGCTATATAATTCATTTATATCTCATCTCCGTATAGCATGATAATTATTTCATTTCTATTGGCTATATTTATTTAATTCTCTTTTTCGTATAGCATCATAATACTCTTATATATATTACCATATAGCTATATAATTCTTCTTTTTTCTGATGTGCGTATAGTATCATAATTCTTTTATATTTATTAGCCTATAGCTATGTTATTTCTTTTTTTATATCTCGTCTGCTTATAGCATTATAATCCTTGTATATCTATTAGCCTATACTTTTATAAGTCTTTTATATCTCATCAGCGTATATTATCATATTTTTTTTATATTTATTAGCATATAGCTTATAATTATTTCATATCTCATCTGCCTGTAACTTCATATATCTTTTATATTTATTAGCCCATAGTATCATGTAAGTGTGTTTTTCATACCTCAATTGGAACTGATTATCGTCCAATTTCCATAACTCTCATATTATCGAAAGTTTTTGAACGTAATAGGTTTGCTGAAGATAATCATCGGTTCCTTAATTCTCAATCTGGATTTCATAAAGGCCTTGGAGCATGTGATGCCCTTCTTAAAATCCCCATTGCTGTACAGAAATCCTTTGATTGTCGCTAAGAATTTCGTTTGATTGTCTTGATTTCAGTGCTGCGTTAGACCTTTTTAAGTAATACATAGGAAAGAGTTGTTGTTGATGGGCCCAATAGTGAGTAGAGAAATGTGATATCTGGTGTACCTATTTATAGTGTTTTTCTTGCCCATTACTTTTCATACTATATATACATGAAACGTGGTTTTGCCTAGAAAACAAGGTTGCTGCACATGCAGATAATGCTACACTCTTTGCATCAATTCCATCTCCTGGATGTAGATCTGTGGTTGCTGAATCACTTAATAGAGATCAAGCTAAAATTAGTGCATGATGCAAATTATGGGATATAAAGTTGAATCCTAACTAAACTCAAAGTATGATTGTAACCAGGATCTCACCATTGATAATGTTTCTCTAACCCCGTATGAGTCTTAAAATTTTAGGTATGATCCTCGACCCCAGATTTACTTTTTAGAAACATATCAAGTGTATTTTCTTCAATTGCACCAAAAAAAAATATTTTGTTAATTTTTTCATTCTATCTCGTATCGAGTATTGTTCTCCTGTCTGGTCTTCAGCTGCTGATTCTCATCTTAATTTGTTGAACAGAAACTTACGGTCTATTAAATTTCTTATTCCTGATCTAGATATTGATATCTGGCACCGTCGCTAAATTAGTTCGTTATGCATGTTGCATAAAATTTTTAATGATTCTGATCATCTTTTACATTCAGATTATTATTATTATTACTAGCCAAGCTACAACCCTAGTTGGAAAAGCAAGATGGTAAAAGCCCAAGGGCTCCAATGGGGAAAATAGCCCAGTGAGGAAAGGAAATAAGGAAATAAATAAATGATGAGGATATATTAACAATAAATCATTCTAACAGTGACAACGTCAAAACTGATATGTCCTATATAAACTATTAACAACGTCAAAAACAAATATCATATATAACATATAAAAAGACTCATGATAGAATAGTATGGATGAGTGTACCGCCAAGACTAAAGGACAATGGATTTATTTTGAAGTGTCCATCCCGCAGAAAAGCTGCTTACCATAGCTAGGGATCTCTTGTACCTTTACCGAAAGGAAAGTAGCCACTGGACAATTACAGTATATATATATATATATATATATATATATATATATATATATATATATATATATATATATATATATATATATATATATATATGCGCGTGTGCGTCTATTGCGCATGAGAAATGATTCAGAATTTTAAAATAAATGCTATTTTTAATATTATTACTAAACTTTTAGTCACAAATAGTTCAAGATTTCAAATTAACATTGGGTCGAGAAGGAAGACATAGGGCGATTTTTTCTTTTCTTGAAAGTGGCAATATCTGAGTCATTGCAATAAGATAATATAGTTAAACCATTTGTCCATCAATGGGAATAAGAGTTCCTATTGACACCCTTCAACACATTCGTAATTAATATGTGATCGACACTGATGTTCATGACTATTGTAGATGTACCTTTAAATGTTGAGTCCATTTTTTCTATTTATTTTTTATCAATTTTTTTTTTCATTTTTTTTTTGAGGAAGAGGACCATCGTAGGAAAAATTGTAGAATACTAAATAACTTAATTAAAGGATGAAACCTGAAAATAAAGATAAGTACCTAAATAAATATTTTCTACCGATATGCCGAGTTCAACAGTTGAAATTTTCTTGAAAAAAAAAATTTCAACTGTTGACTAAGATTTTCTCTCGGCATCTAATAAAAATATATAAGCCGGAATGTTAAAAAAGAAAAGAGAAAGAAAAAAAATATATAACAGAATCTATGGGCATCTAATAAAATATATCAGCCCTATATATATATATATATATATATATATATATATATATATATATATATATATATATATATATATATATATATATATATATATATATATATATATATATATATATATATATATATATATATATATATATATATATATATATATATATATATATATATATATATATATATATATATTTATATATATGTACAAAACCGTGGTACGTGTACGTACCAGGAATTCGTGTTTGTGCACTAAAAAAATTGAGTATTATGTTAATATGTTTCTAACAAAGGTAACAATTATTCTTTAACAAGTTACCGAATCATATGTAAGTCAGAAGTTTTTTTTTGGTACCATATAATCATTTGCTAGCAATGTACCATTTATGTGATCTTTATTTTATCATGGATTTTTCTTTTTGCTTTGGTAATATCTTTTTTATATGCATTATTGTTATTATTTTTTAATGTGCCTATTTGGACATTTGTCCTCGGTTGATTATGTCTAAAGTTAAACAAAGAATAATACATATGTCCAGTCACACCTAGTAACCATGTTTTGGCTTGTTGTTAAATTTTTGTGAAAAAATTGAGATAACTGGCCGAGCTTATGTAATAATTAGAATAGTTGATATTACATGTTTAAAACACATGACGTAATATGTCATGTTAGATGAAGGAGCTAGCCGTGGGACTTGCTGTAGTCATTCAAATCATAAACAGGACGTACAATGCAAACCTCGACAATATGACATTCTTCTTAAACGTCAACACATTGTCTCAGCGTGTGAAAGTTTGTGACGTCACCGGATGCAGGTGTCTTCCGAGTTTGTGACGAGTCTAATATAAACTAAGCATACGATATCTGTGATATCGATAAGTTAGTCAGTTCATATCTATACTTCACCAGAATTGGTCATCTGACCAACCCAGCTTCCTCCAGTGATGGAGATTTTTAACTCTGTTGTTTTTATAGAATAAATACTTTAAAGCTAAAGAGATGTATTCTGTTATCCTTTTACATACATCTGAAACAACACATACTCAGTGTGTGCTTATAACAGTAGTACACCAATATATATATATATATATATATATATATATATATATATATATATATATATATATATATATATATATATATATATATATATATATATATATATATATATATATATATATATATATATATATATAGGTAAACATCACCGTTGTTAGTCCACTGTATAGGACAAAGACCTAAGCCATGTCCTTCAACTCCAGTTTCTTTACGGTCTTTTTTGCCTGATTATACAAGCATAATTTCTTAGATGGTCAGTCCATTGTCTTTTATTCCTTCCCCTTTTTCTTTTGTAATATTTAGTTACCCATTCTCTTATTGTTAGTGTCGATCTATTATCTGTCATTCTCATGCCCTGGCCATATCTGTTACTTACCTTTACATGTTTTTTTCAGAATATATTCTACTTTAGTTTGCTTTTGTATCCTTGTTACTCATTTTCTGTCTGTTTTTATTAATACCATCATTATTCTTCCTATAACTCTTTGAGTTGTAACTAACTTATCTTCTAAGTATTTG
Source organism: Palaemon carinicauda (assembly GCF_036898095.1). Lineage (NCBI taxonomy): Eukaryota > Metazoa > Arthropoda > Malacostraca > Decapoda > Palaemonidae > Palaemon > Palaemon carinicauda. The sequence goes on from NC_090734.1 coordinate 38,444,297, forward strand.
TAATGCTCCAAGTATTTTATATATAAGTTATTACTGCTAGGACCATTTCATTAAATATTTTTCTTCTTAGGTGAAATGGCATAGTAATTTATATAATCTTTTTTTTTTTTGTTTTTTTTTTTAGGAAAAGCTCTCCATGCCATGCTTATCCTTCTTTTATTATTTGTCTCATATCCTTGGGAAATATAAGTACATATATTCATTTACAATATCTAGAAGTTCATCCAGAACCCATGTTTGTTTTCTCTCAGTAATTTCATTGAACCTATCTTTGTTTTACTCATATTTGTTTTCAGGCTTATAGTTCTTCATTCTCTTTTTAAATCTTCTATCATCTTTTGTAATTCCTACCATGATTCACTATATAGAATTAGGTACTCTGCAAATCTAAAATTGTTGAGGTTTTTTCAATAATGTTAATTTTCCCTTTTTCACAATCAAAACTCAAAAAAACTCCCTGTGAATAATTCAAGATATGTGGTCTCCCAGTGTAATTTCCTTCTCAATTGGAATTTACACTATCATTATGTAGATTAGTGGGTGGTGTACTTCCAATATATTCCATTCTTTTAACATAAAATTCATCCATCCCTTGTCTTTGAAAGGCTTTGAATATTGCGGAAGTTTTGAGAGAATAAAAAGCTTTCCCAAAGCCCAAAAATGCCATACATTGTAGTTAGTCATACCATATTGATTTTTCCATTAGCTGATGGATGTGGTCAGATCTTCAACACCTGCTTCTAAAGATTGTCTGCTCTATTGGTTGATTAAAGCAAAGAAGCCATTCCATCCGCCCAAATCAGATCTTTGTAAAAATTTTACATATCATTGAAAGTAAAGATATCTGGTGGTATTTTTTCAGGTGTGTGGTGTCTCCCGTTTTTTTTTTTTTTTTTTTTGGATCAGCTTAATGATAAGGTTTCTCAAAGTTTTATGTATAGAGCATTCTTGCAAATATTTTGTGAAGAGTTCATAGAGTTCTACATATATGAAATCTCCATATAATTTTTAAATATATATATATATATATATATATATATATATATATATATATATATATATATATATATATATATATATATACATATATATATATATATATATATATATATATATATATATATATTTATGTATATATATATATATATATATATATATATATATATATATATATATATATATATATATATATATATATATATATATATATATATATATATATATATATATATATACATATATATATATATATATATATATATATATATATATATATATATATATATACATATATATACACATATATATATATATATATATATATATATATATATATATATATATATATATAATGTCAAATATCTTAATATGCTAATATAATTGACCAAAAACAAATAATTTCCGACTCACTACTGCAGTAAATTTCATATGTTCCCTTTCTCTTTCCCAAGATATGTATGTATCAACATCAGATGTAAATTCCATTATCCATCGGGTATTTTATGTTTATTCATGTTCTGTTGATGTGTATCTTTATGTTGGTAAATCAAGTGCTTTTGTTTACTTTGGTGAATTTATTTTGAAACAACCTTTTAAGGGAGATTAAAATCATGTGTTGGATCAATAGTCAAGTGACTAAGATTTTTTTCGAGGGAGTACTATCAATTCTGTGATATGACTGTTTTATCGGTTAGCTTTTGTTCTGTTCAGTATTCAAGGCAATATATCTATATATTGAAATTAGAAATTTAAATGATGTTACAATGTGAATTGTTTTTACGAAGGTTTTTTTTTGGTAATATATTTTGTGATATTGAAATGTGATATGATTCACAAATCTATATGGCATGAAAACCACACAACTCGATAATTGTTCAATTAGTTTAATGGTTCTAAATGTATTATAAATTGCAAATAAAGTTGTTTTGATTCGCGGAGTAACCCTTTTCTATGAAGAAGTAGTAGAATAGAAGGGATAAACACGGAAAAAAGGTAAGCCCTCAAAGAAATAAAAAAAAATACGTTTTCTTTCGGGGAAATGTCTAAATGTGGGGAAACTATAAAGATATCATGATATAAAGCACAGATTTAACGGAAATCTTCAAACTTTGATATACTAAAACAACAATCAACATCTTCCGGTCAATGTTGCTACAAGAAGAATATATTGAAAGTGTATTGGAAGATTGAAGTAATATATATGTATATATATATATATATATATATATATATATATATATATATATATATATATATATATATATATATATATATATATATATATATATATATACCGGAAACAGAGATCTTGTTTCGGATATGAATAAAGTGGAAGAAGTGGTGAAACAAGCTACACCTCGAAGAGTCGATAATTGCTGTAGGTTGATAGTTCAACGGAAGGATGAAGGCGCTCCAATACCTACAAATATAACTCGAAGGTATTGTAGTCGTCAGCTGATGAGGTTTTCCAGGAAAGCATAGTCACATACTAAAAGTAATTGTCGAGGTTACTGCTGAAATGCTTTATATATTCTACCTGGATGCTGTTATCGAACATTTACTATTATAAAGAGAAAATGGTTTTACATACACGAAAAATAGCTATAAAATAGCTGTCTTAGCTATGTTTTCCGACCTCCACCCTTTATGAACTTGCTATATCCGAGCTTTTGGAGGGTGAGGGTGAAGATGTGGGGGAGAGGGAGGTTGCAGATTAGGGGGTGATTAGAAATTGGGGTGTGGGACATGCTACTCTTTCAGTATACTTCTATCCTCCAACTTCTGGCAATTTCAGCTTTGGTTTCATTTTTCATTTATACATGCTCACATAATACAAAGTAAATAAGTATAAAGATTTAACTATTTAATATGGATATAAAAAATATAATTGACAAAGGCTTATAGGATACACACACAGAAATACTCAATATTCAAAGGCAAGAACACATATGTAAATTATGAGTCTGCAACCAGTAGAAACGCAAAGAAAAAAACGTCATCTGGTAACTGGTTACCATTTCAAATTAGTTGTTGACAACGTGACAGTCATCGTATAGAGTTAACTTGTTGAAACGTACAGTGTATTTACGTAATTTTCGCGTATTGTGGTTGATGTTGAAGTTGTATATTCACTGTGCACTTTATCCAATGTCTAGCCATGACACGAACAACGGTAAATGAAGAGAGGATGGAAAATACATTCTTTAAAAGCGTTTTTTTTTTATTCATGCAGTGAAAAATCTTCTGCGTGGTGTGTGATGGCTGCTTAAAACCGTTTTCGTAAACATTTCTGACAGCAATAAAACAATTGTGGCAGCGCTGGTTCATTGATGAAGATTATGGTAGGATGGATAGCCATCACGTCCCATGGCTGTTGGTGAGTGTTCCAATAATTGATTTTAATTTGACAGACATTGTCGAAAGGGCGGTGTGTTAACCGCATTGATATAGAAAACGGTGTTGGATAAACTTCGTTAAACTTGAGTAACTTCAGTTTATGTGTGTTACAATGATTTGGTGTTATTTAGATTTATCAATAATAGGTCGTCAGAGAAGCATTTTTTTTATTTATTTTATTTTTTTTTTCAAATACGGAGAACAATTCTTTGTTTAGATTTCTTCTGTAAGACAAATTTGCGTCGTGTTATGTGGCCAGGTGGTCGTTTCGCGTTTAACCCTGGATAGGTACGGTGGGTCGTTTGCGACCCCGAGCGTCAAAAAAAAACAGGTTTTTCTCACGTGACTCACCCCTGTGACTGAATTTGTGGGTGATCGACCTGCAGGAGGTGTCTCCCCTACACGCTCTAGTAGTGTCCAGATGTGCATTGCTGTAGCTGTACTCCTTCCCCGATTTCTGAGACGCGTCGGGGTCGTTCGCGTCCGAGTTTACCCTTCTGAGGTAGTTTGCATAATTATCAAAGTTATTACGTATTATGAAATTGTCGTAGAATGGTGCAACTTGTATAGGTTATCAGTTGTGGAAAGTCTTGGTGGATTGTTTGGCTACCATGTGCATGTTTTTTTTTTTAGTTAAAATGTCGTTCATCACCACGAGGACCATTTTACCGCGAGTGCCCCTTTTTCATTTTTTTTCATTTTTTTGCCAAGTCATTTTTCCGTAAGATATTGCCAAATAGTGTCGTAAAACTTTTGCTTGTTTAGTGTTGGAAAGTGTGTCTAGATGATCTGGCTACCCATGCATGACTTTGTTTTTGTCAGATACGACGTAGTTATTGGTATATTGGGTATTTAACTGCGGTTACCAATTTCTGTTTTTTTTTCAATATTTGTAAAAATTACTACGCAGTAAGGAATTGCCGTATATTATTCATTTTTTTTTTATGTTTATGTGTTAGAAAGTGTGCCTTGATGGTTGGGCTAACACGTGCATGTCTTTTTTTTTATCTGAGATGTCGTATATTAGAATGTCGGGCATTTTACCGCGAGTGTCCCTTTTTAATTTTTTTAAATTTTTTTGCCAAGTCATTTTTCCGTAAGATATTGCGAAATAGTGTCGTAAAACTTTTGCTTTTTTAATGTTGGAAAGTGTGTCTAGATGATCTGGCTACCCATGCGTGATTTTGTTTTTGTCAGATACGACGTAGTTATTGGTATATTGGGTATTTAACTGCGGTTGCCAATTTCTGTTTTTTTTTCAATATTTGTAAAAATTTACTACGTAGTAAGGAATTGCCGTATATTATTGATTTTTTTTTCATGTTTATGTGTTAGAAAGTGTGCCTTGATGGTTGGGCTAACACGTGCATGTCTTTTTTTTTTATCTGAGATGCCGTATATTAGAATGTTGGGCATTTTTCCGCGAGTGCCCCTTTTTATTTGTTTTGCATTTTTTTGCTTAGTCATGTTACCGTAAGGAATTGGCAAGTAGTGTCGCAAAACTTATATTTTTATAGTGTTGGAAAGTGTTTCTAGATGATCTGGCTACCCATGCCTATTTTTTTTTTAGCCAGATATGGCGTATATATAAGTATGTGTTCGATTTTCCTGTGATTGCCATTTTTTCGTTTTTTCCCATTTCTTTCAAAATTACTACGTACTAAGGAACTATCACAGAGTAATATTTCATTTATATGTTTATTTGTCGGAAAATATGCCTTGATGGTTTGCCTAGCACGTGGCTGAAATTTTTTTTTTCTGAAATGCCGTATATTAGAATGGCCATTTTTCCACGAGTGCCCCTTTTTATTTGTTTTGCATTTTTTTGCTTAGTCATGTTACCGTAAGGAATTGGCAAGTAATGTCGCAAAACTTATGTTTTTATAGTGTTGGAAAGTGTTTCTAGATGATCTGGCTACCCATGCCTATCTTTTTTTTAGCCAGATATGGCGTATATATAGGTATGTGTTCGATTTTCCGGTGATTGCCATTTTTTCGTTTTTTCCCAATTCTTTCAAAATTACTACGTACTAAGGAACTATCACAGAGTAATGATTCCTCTAGATGTTTATTTGTCGGAAAATTTTGTTTAATTTTTTTTTTGATTGAATATCATCAAATTTTTTTAGCTAAAATATTGTTTTACATTTTTTTTTTTCGATTTTATTTCCCTTCAAAAAAATTTTTTTGGGTCAGAATTTTAATTTTATAGTCGTAAAATAATCGACAATTATCCAGCAACCCACCATACAATTTTTATGCATATCCAATAATAATTAGATTAGTAAATAACACCGAAATTGACATACCCTTCCTACATTTCAAGTGGCAGATTAGGGAGTCTGAGTCAGTGTGGTTGGCGGCCATTTTGTGGACATATCCGAAGCGTAAGCTGCCCTATCTATATATATTCTTGTTCCCTATAGAATTTGTGATATTTTGGTATATTATTACCTGCATAAATATCATATTATATATTAAATATATGTATTTTTTTACGAAATTTCCAAGTACTCAAAAAATTACCTGTAGATATGGCCCCTGATATAAATGTAATTTACAAAATAATGAAGATTTTTTTACATATTTCTATTTTAGGATAACATATGTTTATTCCCTAAAAAAATTAGCCACTTCCTATTTCATTTGGGTACCCAAAAAAATTCATGAAATTTGGACAATTTTTTTTGGCCAAAAAAAGTTACCCTTTTTTTCTCATTTCAGATCTTCACCTCCATGGGTCTGACTTCATCCAAAATACATCAAGATGTGTCCTAAACATTCAAGAATCAATTCCTAAAAGGATTTGTGTATATATGTATAAACTTTTTTTTTATGAATTTTTATGTCAGGTCTTTTTTTTTCTACTTAATTTTTTAAAATATTTATAATAAATAGTTTTTCTGCAGATGAGTAGTATTTATCTTTACAGTTGTTTTAAGCATTCATTGAAGTTTTTTTTGGCAAAAGAAAAAAGGAGGTTACTGCAAAAACTGATTTTTCAAGAATTTTTTTTGGCGTCGGGGTCGTTCGCGTCCGAGTATACCCTTAAAGGGGTGTCCGAGGACCGTACCTATCCAGGGTTAATCTTTTGGTGTGAGACGTACATTGTATTGAAACTGGGAATTTGGAGACGAGTGCTTTGAAACGCAAAGTGGGCCATTTCACTTTATGAGTTTCTTGGAAAAGTCCGTTGTTTACTGCTTCAAGTTTTAAAGAGGAAGCTCGTCGTCAATATTATATTGCATCGGTTAGTTTGGCTAAATACTATATGATATTTATTAAGATTATTAACTATATAAATTAAACTGTTAAACTTAGGGTTTTGAAGAAAATAAAGTTTGACTGTTAAACTTGGGGTTTTCCAGAAGAAAAAAAATATTGTTAAACTTTGGGTTTCTCAGATGAAAAACGTTAACTTTTTACATGTTTTTCGTACGAAGTTCTCTTGCTCTAAAATTAAAAATGATTTGTAAGTGAGCATTTGAAGGTAACTTTACTGTATGATAGCACGAACATTAGTAATAGAACCATTGTAATTACAGATATGTAGAGTAGAGTCGATTTGATCTTTAATACCCATCAGGGGAAACGTGGTTTTAAGTTTTTTTTTTCTTTTTCGTATGGACTTTTAGACTTTTATGCATAGTCGTTTTGCAAAAACTTATTCCTTTTTTGTGTACATGTTCAAGTCACAGTTAGATTTATATGAAGGTATATCTAAGAAACTGTTGCACTCATATGTAGTTATAGCGAATATGAGTGCATATTACAAAAGTTATATATATATATATATATATATATATATATATATATATATATATATATATATATATATATATATATATATATATATATATATATATATATATATATATATATATATATATATATATATATATATATATATATATATATATATATATATATATATATATATATATATATATATATATATATATATATATATATGTAAGTATATATATATATATATATATATATATATATATATATATATATATATATATATATATATATATATATATGTAAGTATATATATATATATATATATATATATATATATATATATATATATATATATATATATATATATTATATATATATATATATATATATATATATATATATATATATTCATCATCATCATCATCATCCACAACCTCATCCTCATCCTCATCCTACACCTATTGAAGCAAAGGGACTCGGTTAGATTTTGCCAGTCGTTCTATCTTAAGCTTTTAATCAGATACTTCTCCATTCATCATCACCTACTTAGCGCTTCATAGTCCACATCCTTGTTGGCCAGGGACTTTCAATCCTTCTAGTGCCTTCTGGAGCCTATCTGAACGTTTGGTGAACTAATCTCTTTTGAGGAGTGACAAAAGCAGCTCAAAATATCTCCATCTATCCCTCATCATGATTTCATCCACATAGGCTATGGCACTCGAGCAATCTCTCTTATAGTTACATTTCTAATTTAGTCCTGCCATTTAATTCGCTATTTCCTTCTGAGGGCAATGTTCTCAAATCTACTAAATCTATTGGAGATTGTTTCATTGTCAAACCATGATGTCCATAGAGTAACAGCGATCTCACTAAACTGATAAATAATCTTATTTGTATATGTAATTTCAGGCGATTTGATTTCCAAGTTTTACTTATCCTAGCCATTGTATGATTTGCTCTTTTCAATATTTCACTAAACTCTATTTCTAAGGACCCCGTATCCAGTCCCATACCCTTAATGTAGAAACTTGCATATTTTGTATGATCCACCTTTAGTCGGTTTTATGTTCATTGATGGTAACCATAGATATACAATGGAAACAGTTTTACGTGATGAACATTAGATATTGATATCTAAGATAACATCAGCTGAAAACACTGCGTGATGGATTTAACAAATTGCCAATTTACAATGATAACACTGATCTTTGTGAATATATATATATATATATATATATATATATATATATATATATATATATATATATATATATATATATATATATATATATATATATATATATATATATATATATATATATATATATCTTGTGCGGTGTTTCTCACCTTGTGTCATAATATTTTAAAAATGAAACCCCTTCACTGCCAGGTACATGTTGGTGGTGTTGCGACCTCGCTCTTAAAAAAAAGGTTTGACTTAAACTTTGGGTTTTGAAGAAAAAAGTTTGACTGTTAAACTTAGGATTTTGAAGAAAAGAGAATTTGACAGTTAAACTTATGGTTTTGAAAAAAAAAATGAAACCCCTTCACTACCAGATACATGTTAGGGGTGTCACGACCTCGCTTTTGTCCAAAAAAAAGTTTAACTGTTAAACTTAGGGTTCTGAGGAAAAAAACTTTGGGGTTTTGAAGAAAAAAGTTTTACTGTTAAACTTATGGCTTTGAAGAAAAAAAGGTTGACTGTTGAATTTGGGGTTTTCCAGAAAAAAAATTGACTGCTAAACTTGGGGTTTCTGAGAGGAAAAAAGTTCAACTTTTTTAAATTTGTCGTACGAAGTTCTCTTACTCTAAAATTAAAAATGATTGTGAGTGAGCATTTGAAGGAAAATTTACTGTATGATAGCACGAACAATAGTGATAGAACAATTTTAATCACAGATATATAAAGTAGAGTCAATATGATCTCTAATACCCTTCAAAGGAAAAGTGGTTTGAGTTTTTTTCTTTTTGTATTAACTTTTATGCATAGTCATTTTGCGAAAATTTATTCCTTTTATGTGTTTATGTTCAAGTGACACTTAGGTTTAATATGAAGGGATATCCATTACTTTAGGAAACTGTTACACTCTTGTTTAGTTATAGCGAATTTGAGTGCATTTTATAAAAGTTATATATATATATATATATATATATATATATATATATATATATATATATATATATATATATATATATATATATATATATATATATATATATATGAATAATCATCATCATTATCATCATCATCATTATATTCTTCATCCTCATCTTCATCCTCTTCTTCGTCCTCACCCTACGCCTATTGACGCAAAGGCACTCAATTAGATTTTGCAAGTCGTGTCTATCTTGAGCTTTTAATCCAATACTTCTCCATTCATCAGCTCCTACTTCATGCTTCATAGTCCTCACCCTTGTTGGCCTTGAACTTTCAACCCTTCTTGTGCCTTCTGGAGACCATCTGAACATTTTGTGAACAAAATTCTCTTGAGGAATACGAAAAACAGCCCAAACCATTTCCATCTATCCCTCATCATGATCTCAGCCACATAGACTATGGCACTAGAGTAATCTCGCTTATAGTTACATTTCTAATCCTGTCCTGCCATTTAATTTCCAATTTTCTTCTGAGGGCTTTGTTCTCAAATCTACTAAATCTATGGAAGATTGTTTCGTTGTCATACCATGACTCATGTCCACAGAGTAACATCAATCTCACTAAAATTATATATACGCTAGTCTGATTTTTATATGTAATTTTAGGTGATTTGATTTCCATTTTTTACTTATTCTAGCAATTGTTTTATTTTCTCTTTTCAATATTTCACTAAACTCTAATTCAAAAGACCCTGTATTGGAGATCATAGTTCCTAAATACATAAATGATTCCACCTCATTAATCCTTTCTCCTTCCAATGATATTTAATCTTCCACTGCATACTCTGTTCTCATCATCTCTGTCTTTCTTTTACTGATCTTCAGGGTAACCTCATGTGATATTTCATCTACTCTGGTAAGCAAGCATTGCAAATCCTGTAGTGTTCCTCTAATAGGGACAGCATCAATAGCATACTATAGGTCTGCTAAATTCCTATCAACTACCCAGTCCAATCCCTCTCCACCATCTCTGTTCTACGCATTACAAACTCCATGAGGAGGATAAACAGCATAGGTGACAGCACATTCTCTTTGAGTACTCCTCTGTTCACTTGAAATTTATTTGATAAGACTCCATTAACATTGACTTTGCACTTGCTATGCTCATGAACAGACTTAATCAAATTTACATATATAAGAAAAGTTCCATAATAATGCAGGACTCTCCATACAATTAGCCGGTGCACACTATCAAAGGTTTTTCATTGTCCACAAATGCCATCAAAAGTGGATTTCTATATTGTATTCCTTGATGTACAACATGTCTCAAAATGACAATTGGTTCAGTGCAACATCTACCTTTTATAAATCCTGCTTGTTCATCTCAGGTGTTCATCAATCTTTCTCTCCAGTCTGTTATGAAATTATATAGTATGCTCATGCTTATGCATACTATATAATTTCATAACAGCTGATGTAAGTGTTAAATCTCTGTAATTATTGAATCAGTCAGGTCTCTTTATTTTCCTATTTTCACCAACACTCCTTACTCCCGTTGATCAGGTTTTGCCTCTCCATGTCATATTCTACAAAATAATCTTTTAAGTAGTCTGGGAGTCAATTAATTCTCTGCCAGTATCGTCTCGCCAGTTATTCCATCGTTCTCCAGAGCTTTCCATCTATTTAGTTCTTTTTGATTAGCTTTGACTTGAGAGATTTCATTAATAATTATATGAGCAATTCTTACATCTTAGCCACTTCTTTAATTCATAGTTTTGTCAGCTCGTCTGCTTTTCCATCTAAATATACTCTCCAGTCATTCCTGGCTTTTCTTTCGACCTCACTCACAATACTGGAACACTTAGCATTCTCAGCCTTGTAATTTTCATTACTTTTTTGAAAACTTTCAACAGTCAATTTCTGTCTATGTCTCCTTTTTATAGTATCCCAAGTATCATTTAATATCCATAGCTTTCGACTTGTAACTGTGTGTCCCAAGATTTTCCTACCATCTGTCTGATATATGTTTTTAATATCACACCACTCTTCAATAATTGTCTGTTCTTCGTCCCCTAAAGTCTCTATGAATGCAAATTGATTCTTACATTCTAATTGCAAATGTTTCCCTGTGTTCTTCTTCTAAAAGCTTAGTTGTATAAAACCTAGGTATTCTATTCATCTTTCTGTTGAGTGCTTCCAGTTTTAATTTAGGTGGGGCAATATGGCACTAACAATATCTACACCTCTACAGCTTCTTACTTTTCTCAGAGTCATCCTTCTCTCTTTTTTAATGGCAATGTGATCCATCTTAATATTGTAATTGCCAAATGGTGAATCCCACGTATACTTGTGGATGTTCTTGTGTTGAAAAAGAATACCTCCAATGACAAAGATTGTTTTCTGTACAGAAACTTATGATATGTGCATCATTTTCATTTGCAACATCGCCAAGACACTTGACACCCATCACATTCCCTATACCTTGATTATTTTTTCCATCTTTAGCATTAAAGTTGCCAATTGCAATTTTATTATCTCTCTCAGGGATCTTTTCTTTTGCCCTCTGCAGTTCTTTATGGTATTCTTCTGTCCTTTCTTCATGGGATTCATTTGTTCGGGCCTAGGAAACTCTAATACTCTTGGTGTTATCATCATTCCTACCCCTTCCCTTCCAACTCCATCTGATCTTCCTGAGTAGATGTATATACTGCGTTAGTCTAAAGTAAAACTTACCAATCTCCTTACAACGTGTTTCACTAAGGGCATGGATATTCAAACTTTATTTCATAAATTTACTCTCCACTTCCTGATTCATGGCTCTAACATTCCAATTACCTATTTTTAATTCTTCTTTAGTATTTATAAACTGGAAGATTCTTAGCACCCTGCTACACCCTGGCTAGTGGACCATTCTGTTATCTTCTCTTTCCATGATTGATTAAATCCATAGAGGATTAAGTGGCTAGATACCTGAAAGGATAGCTTGTTCCTTGTGATATGCAGTGCCTATCTAACTAAGGAAAGTGATCCCTGCTAATCCATACTAATTCTTATAAGATCAACCAACCAGGAATCAGGAGTAAAAGCCGAAGAGACAGTCTGTCCATTGTCTTAAGCCAAATCCGTCACTTGGCTGCCAGTGACTTCATCGAGATTTAGGGCAACATTTCCTCCACACCCAAAACTCTCATTACTCCAGCAAGTTGCTCATTTGCTTATACAAGTATAACCATTGGCAGACATAGATTGCTAAGATATGCCGCCTTGCATGATAAGATATACCTCCTAGCATGGTAAGGAAAAAACAAGAGAAGGAAAAATAAGATAGAATAGTATGGATGAGTGTACCGCCAAGACTAAAGGACAATGGATTTATTTTGAAGTGTCCTTCCCGCAGAAAAGCTGCTTACCATAGCTAGGGATCTCTTGTACCTTTACCGAAAGGAAAGTAGCCACTGGACAATTACAGTATATATATATATATATATATATATATATATATATATATATATATATATATATATATATATATATATATATATATATATATATATATATATATGCACGTGTGCGTCTATTGCGCATGAGAAATGATTCAGAATTTTAAAATAAATGCTATTTATAATATTATTACTAAACTTTTAGTCACAAATAGTTCAAGATTTCAAATTAACATTGGGTCGAGAAGGAAGACATAGGGCGATTTTTTCTTTTCTTGAAAGTGGCAATATCTGAGTCATTGCAATAAGATAATATAGTTAAACCATTTGTCCATCAATGGGAATAAGAGTTCCTATTGACACCCTTCAACACATTCGTAATTAATATGTGATCGACACTGATGTTCATGACTATTGTAGATGTACCTTTAAATGTTGAGTCCATTTTTTCTATTTATTTTTTATCAATTTTTTTTTCATTTTTTTTTTTTTGAGGAAGAGGACCATCGTAGGAAAAATTATAGAATACTAAATAACTTAATTAAAGGATGAAACCTGAAAATAAAGATAAGTACCTAATTAAATATTTTCTACCGATATGCCGAGTTCAACAGTTGAAATTTTCTTGAAAATCCGAAGTTTAACAGTACATTTTTTTTAACCCCATGTCTAACAGTCAAACTTTTGTTTTTGGAAAACCCCACGTTTAACAGTCCAACTTATATTGTGAAAACCCCAACCTGAACAGTCAAACATTTATTTTTTTTTCTTTTTTTTTCTTTTTTTGAAAACTTAAAGTTTAACAGTCAAATTCTTATTTTAGAAAACACCCCGTTTGACAGTCAAACTATTTTTTCTTTAAAAAAAGTGGTAATGACCCTTCGCGAAAACTCCCCTCCCCACTCCCTCCTCTTGTGTAGATTTGTTTATTATTCCTATTAATCTTCTCTCTACTCAGGAACATCAGTGTTATCTGTCTCTTTATCTATCCCTTTATATGTGCTCCTCATTATAAATTACGATATTTCTTACACTCTGATTACTTTATATGTAATCCCCATCGTTATACAAAATTCATTACTCTTTTTTTTCATCGGAGTAATATATAACTAAATTTTATACATCCATTTCCCATCTTATGAACGAGATAATTGTCCAGTCTAACATAATATGGTAACCTTTTTTCTTTTGGTAAACTTTTCTATTCTTATTTATACGCGGGTTATTCTATTACGCATTAATATGACTTGTTTAGCCAGTCTCCTGCTTATCATATTTCAGTACCGATCAGTTTTTCTATTTAATTTTCTTAGGAGAACATAATTCATCTATAACTCTTATGCCTATTAACTTAATTTATTTTTCTTTACCTCACTAGCAACACAACTTTTTCATATAATCTTTTATATTTCCTAGCTTATAGTTATGTAAATATTATATATCTAATCCTCATATAATATAATTCTTTTATATCTCATCTGCCTATTGCATCATATCTTTTTTATATTCATCAGCTATTGTTACATATTTCTTTTTTTTTATCTGCCTATAGCATCATTATTATCTTATATGTATGAGCTATATCTATATAACTCTTTTGTATCTCGTCTGCCTATAGAGTCATAATTATTTTACATTTATTAGCTTTTAGCTATAAAACAAATTTTATATCTCATTTGCCTATAGTTATATAATTCTTTTACATCTCACCTGCCTATAGCATTATAATTCTTTTATATTTATTAGTCTATTGCTATATAATTCTTTTATATCTCATGTGGCTATAGCATCATAATTATTTTACATTTATTAGCTATAGCTATATAATTCATTTATATCTCATCTCCGTATAGCATGATAATTATTTCATTTCTATTGGCTATATTTATTTAATTCTCTTTTTCGTATAGCATCATAATACTCTTATATATATTACCATATAGCTATATAATTCTTCTTTTTTCTGATGTGCGTATAGTATCATAACTCTTTTATATTTATTAGCCTATAGCTATGTTATTTCTTTTTTTATATCTCGTCTGCTTATAGCATTATAATCCTTGTATATCTATTAGCCTATACTTTTATAAGTCATTTATATCTCATCAGCGTATATTATCATATTTTTTTTATATTTATTAGCATATAGCTTATAATTATTTCATATCTCATCTGCCTGTAACTTCATATATCTTTTATATTTATTAGCCCATAGTATCATGTAAGTGTGTTTTTCATACCTCAATTGGAACTGATTATCGTCCAATTTCCATAACTCTCATATTATCGAAAGTTTTTGAACGTAGTAGGTTTGCTGAAGATAATCATCGGTTCCTTAATTTTCAATCTGGATTTCATAAAGGCCTTGGAGCATGTGATGCCCTTCTTAAAATCCCCATTGCTGTACAGAAATCCTTTGATTGTCGCTAAGAATTTCGTTTGATTGTCTTGATTTTAGTGCTGCGTTAGACCTTTTTAAGTAATACATAGGAAAGAGTTGTTGTTGATGGGCCCAATAGTGAGTAGAGAAATGTGATATCTGGTGTACCTATTTATAGTGTTTTTCTTGCCCATTACTTCTCATACTATATATACATGAAACGTGGTTTTGCCTAGAAAACAAGGTTGCTGCACATGCAGATAATGCTACACTCTTTGCATCAATTCCATCTCCTGGATGTAGATCTGTGGTTGCTGAATCACTTAATAGAGATCAAGCTAAAATTAGTGCATGATGCAAATTATGGGATATAAAGTTGAATCCTAACTAAACTCAAAGTATGATTGTAACCAGGATCTCACCATTGATAATGTTTCTCTAACCCCGTATGAGTCTTAAAATTTTAGGTATGATCCTCGACCCCAGATTTACTTTTTAGAAACATATCAAGTGTATTTTCTTCAATTGCACCAAAAAAAAATATTTTGTTAATTTTTTCATTCTATCTCGTATCGAGTATTGTTCTCCTGTCTGGTCTTCAGCTGCTGATTCTCATCTTAATTTGTTGAACAGAAACTTACGGTGTATTAAATTTCTTATTCCTGATCTAGATATTGATATCTGGCACCGTCGCTAAATTAGTTCGTTATGCATGTTGCATAAAATTTTTAATGATTCTGATCATCTTTTACATTCAGATTATTATTATTATTACTAGCCAAGCTACAACCCTAGTTGGAAAAGCAAGATGCTAAAAGCCCAAGGGCTCCAATGGGGAAAATAGCCCAGTGAGGAAAGGAAATAAGGAAATAAATAAATGATGAGGATATATTAACAATAAATCATTCTAACAGTGACAACGTCAAAACTGATATGTCCTATATAAACTATTAACAACGTCAAAAACAGATATCATATATAACATATAAAAAGACTCATGATAGAATAGTATGGATGAGTGTACCGCCAAGACTAAAGGACAATGGATTTATTTTGAAGTGTCCTTCCCGCAGAAAAGCTGCTTACCATAGCTAGGGATCTCTTGTACCTTTACCGAAAGGAAAGTAGCCACTGGACAATTACAGTATATATATATATATATATATATATATATATATATATATATATATATATATATATATATATATATATATATATATATATATATATATATATATATATGCGCGTGTGCGTCTATTGCGCATGAGAAATGATTCAGAATATTAAAATAAATGCTATTTTTAATATTATTACTAAACTTTTAGTCACAAATAGTTCAAGATTTCAAATTAACATTGGGTCGAGAAGGAAGACATAGGGCGATTTTTTCTTTTCTTGAAAGTGGCAATATCTGAGTCATTGCAATAAGATAATATAGTTAAACCATTTGTCCATCAATGGGAATAAGAGTTCCTATTGACACCCTTCAACACATTCGTAATTAATATGTGATCGACACTGATGTTCATGACTATTGTAGATGTACCTTTAAATGTTGAGTCCATTTTTTCTATTTATTTTTTATCAATTTTTTTTTTCATTTTTTTTTTGAGGAAGAGGACCATCGTAGGAAAAATTGTAGAATACTAAATAACTTAATTAAAGGATGAAACCTGAAAATAAAGATAAGTACCTAAATAAATATTTTCTACCGATATGCCGAGTTCAACAGTTGAAATTTTTTTGAAAAAAAAAATTTCAACTGTTGACTAAGATTTTCTCTCGGCATCTAATAAAAATATATAAGCCGGAATGTTAAAAAAGAAAAGAGAAAGAAAAAAAATATATAACAGAATCTATGGGCATCTAATAAAATATATCAGCCCTATATATATATATATATATATATATATATATATATATATATATATATATATATATATATATATATATATATATATATATATATATATATATATATATATATATATATATATATATATATATATATATATATATATATATATATATATATATATATATATATATATATATATTTATATATATGTACAAAACCGTGGTACGTGTACGTACCAGGAATTCGTGTTTGTGCACTAAAAAAATTGAGTATTATGTTAATATGTTTCTAACAAAGGTAACAATTATTCTTTAACAAGTTACCGAATCATATGTAAGTCAGAAGTTTTTTTTTGGTACCATATAATCATTTGCTAGCAATGTACCATTTATGTGATCTTTATTTTATCATGGATTTTTCTTTTTGCTTTGGTAATATCTTTTTTATATGCATTATTGTTATTATTTTTTAATGTGCCTATTTGGACATTCGTCCTCGGTTGATTATGTCTAAAGTTAAACAAAGAATAATACATATGTCCAGTCACACCTAGTAACCATGTTTTGGCTTGTTGTTAAATTTTTGTGAAAAAATTGAGATAGCTGGCCGAGCTTATGTAATAATTAGAATAGTTAATATTACATGTTTAAAACACATGACGTAATATGTCATGTTAGATGAAGGAGCTAGCCGTGGGACTTGCTGTAGTCATTCAAATCATAAACAGGACGTACAATGCAAACCTCGACAATATGACATTCTTCTTAAACGTCAACACATTGTCTCAGCGTGTGAAAGTTTGTGACGTCACCGGATGCAGGTGTCTTCCGAGTTTGTGACGAGTCTAATATAAACTAAGCATACGATATCTGTGATATCGATAAGTTAGTCAGTTCATATCTATACTTCACCAGAATTGGTCATCTGACCAACCCAGCTTCCTCCAGTGATGGAGATTTTTAACTCTGTTGTTTTTATAGAATAAATACTTTAAAGCTAAAGAGATGTATTCTGTTATCCTTTTACATACATCTGAAACAACACATACTCAGTGCGTGCTTATAAGAGTAGTACACCAATATATATATATATATATATATATATATATATATATATATATATATATATATATATATATATATATATATATATATATATATATATATATATATATATATATATATATATATATATAGGTAAACATCACCGTTGTTAGTCCACTGTATAGGACAAAGACCTAAGCCATGTCCTTCAACTCCAGTTTCTTTACGGTCTTTTTTGCCTGATTATACAAGCATAATTTCTTAGATGGTCAGTCCATTGTCTTTTATTCCTTCCCCTTTTTCTTTTGTAATATTTAGTTACCCATTCTCTTATTGTTAGTGTCGATCTATTATCTGTCATTCTCATGCCCTGGCCATATCTGTTACTTACCTTTACATGTTTTTTTCAGAATATATTCTACTTTAGTTTGCTTTTGTATCCTTGTTACTCATTTTCTGTCTGTTTTTATTAATACCATCATTATTCTTCCTATAACTCTTTGAGTTGTAACTAACTTATCTTCTAAGTATTTGTAATGCTCCAAGTATTTTATATATAAGTTATTACTGCTAGGACCATTTCATTAAATATTTTTCTTCTTAGGTGAAATGGCATAGTAATTTATATAATCTTTTTTTTTTGTTTTTTTTTTTTAGGAAAAGCTCTCCATGCCATGCTTATCCTTCTTTTATTATTTGTCTCATATCCTTGGGAAATATAAGTACATATATTCATTTACAATATCTAGAAGTTCATCCAGAACCCATGTTTGTTTTCTCTCAGTAATTTCATTGAACCTATCTTTGTTTTACTCATATTTGTTTTCAGGCTTATAGTTCTTCATTCTCTTTTTAAATCTTCTATCATCTTTTGTAATTCCTACCATGATTCACTATATAGAATTAGGTACTCTGCAAATCTAAAATTGTTGAGGTTTTTTCAATAATGTTAATTTTCCCTTTTTCACAATCAAAACTCAAAAAAACTCCCTGTGAATAATTCAAGATATGTGGTCTCCCAGTGTAATTTCCTTCTCAATTGGAATTTACACTATCGTTATGTAGATTAGTGGGTGGTGTACTTCCAATATATTCCATTCTTTTAACATAAAATTCATCCATCCCTTGTCTTTGAAAGGCTTTGAATATTGTGGAAGTTTTGAGAGAATAAAAAGCTTTCCCAAAGCCCAAAAATGCCATACATTATAGTTAGTCATACCATATTGATTTTTCCATTAGCTGATGGATGTGGTCAGATCTTCAACACCTGCTTCTAAAGATTGTCTGCTCTATTGGTTGATTAAAGCAAAGAAGCCATTCCATCCGCCCAAATCAGATCTTTGTAAAAATTTTACATATCATTGAAAGTAAAGATATCTGGCGGTATTTTTTCAGGTGTGTGGTGTCTCCCGTTTTTTTTTTTTTTTTTTTTTGGATCAGCTTAATGATAATGTTTCTCAAAGTTTTATGTATAGAGCATTCTTGCAAATATTTTGTGAAGAGT
>NC_090734.1:38466261-38493761 GCF_036898095.1 Palaemon carinicauda
AGTATGTGTTCGATTTTCCTGTGATTGCCATTTTTTCGTTTTTTCCCATTTCTTTCAAAATTACTACGTACTAAGGAACTATCACAGAGTAATATTTCATTTATATGTTTATTTGTCGGAAAATATGCCTTGATGGTTTGCCTAGCACGTGGCTGAAATTTTTTTTTTCTGAAATGCCGTATATTAGAATGGCCATTTTTCCACGAGTGCCCCTTTTTATTTGTTTTGCATTTTTTTGCTTAGTCATGTTACCGTAATGAATTGGCAAGTAGTGTCGCAAAACTTATATTTTTATAGTGTTGGAAAGGGTTTCTAGATGATCTGGCTACCCATGCCTATCTTTTTTTTAGCCAGATATGGCGTATATATAGGTATGTGTTCGATTTTCCGGTGATTGCCATTTTTTCGTTTTTTCCCAATTCTTTCAAAATTACTACGTACTAAGGAACTATCACAGAGTAATGATTCCTCTAGATGTTTATTTGTCGGAAAATTTTGTTTACTTTTTTTTTGATTGAATATCATCAAATTTTTTTAGCTAAAATATTGTTTTACATTTTTTTTTCGATTTTATTTCCCTTCAAAAAAAATTTTTTGGGTCAGAATTTTAATTTTGTAGTCGTAAAATAATCGACAATTATCCAGCAACCCACCATACAATTTTTATGCATATCCAATAATAATTAGATTAGTAAATAACACCTTGAAATTGACATACCCTTCCTACATTTCAAGTGGCAGATTAGGGAGTCTGAGTCAGTGTGGTTGGCGGCCATTTTGTGGACATATCCGAAGCGTAAGCTGCCCTATCTATATATATTCTTGTTCCCTATAGAATTTGTGATATTTTGGTATATTTTTACCTGCATAAATATCATATTATATATTAAATATATGTATTTTTTTACGAAATTTCCAAGTACTCAAATAATTACCTTTAGATATAGCCCCTGATATAAATGTAATTTACAAAATAATGAAGTTTTTTTACATATTTCTATTTTAGGATAACATTTGTTTATTCCCTAAAAAAATTAGCCACTTCCTATTTCATTTGGGTACCCAAAAAAATTCATGAAATTTGGACAATTTTTTTTGGCCAAAAAAAGTTACCCTTTTTTTCTCATTTCAGATCTTCACCTCCATGGGTCTGACTTCATCCAAAATACATCAAGATGTGTCATAAACATTCAAGAATCAATTCCTAAAAGGATTTGTGTATATATGTATAAACTTTTTTTTATGAATTTTTATGTCAGGTCTTTTTTTTTTCTACTTAATTTTTTATAATATTTATAATAAATAGTTTTTCTGCAGATGAGTAGTATTTATCTTTACAGTTGTTTTAAGCATTCATTGAAGTTTTTTTTGGCAAAAGAAAAAAGGAGGTTACTGCAAAAACTGATTTTTCAAGAATTTTTTTTGGCGTCGGGGTCGTTCGCGTCCGAGTATACCCTTAAAGGGGTGTCCGAGGACCGTACCTATCCAGGGTTAACGGAAATCTTCAAACTTTGATATACTAAAACAACAATCAACATCTTCCGGTCAATGTTGCTACAAGAAGAATATATTAAAAGTGTATTGGAAGATTGAAGTAATATATATATATATATATATATATATATATATATATATATATATAAATATATATATATATATATATATATATATATATATATATATATATATATATATATATATATATATATATATATATATATATATATATATATATATACCGGAAACAGAGATCTTGTTTCGGATATGAATAAAGTGGAAGAAGTGGTGAAACAAGCTACACCTCGAAGAGTCGATAATTGCTGTAGGTTGATAGTTCAACGGAAGGATGAAGGCGCTCCAATACCTACAAATATAACTCGAAGGTATTGTAGTCGTCAGCTGATGAGGTTTTCCAGGAATGCATAGTCACATACTAAAAGTAATTGTCGAGGTTACTGCTGAAATGCTTTATATATTCTACCTGGATGCTGTTATCGAACATTTACTATTATAAAGAGAAAATGGTTTTACATACACGAAAAATAGCTATAAAATAGCTGTCTTAGCTATGTTTTCCGACCTCCACCCTTTATGAACTTGCTATATCCGAGCTTTTGGAGGGTGAGGGTGAAGATGTGGGGGAGAGGGAGGTTGCAGATTAGGGGGTGATTAGAAATTGGGGTGTGGGACATGCTACTCTTTCAGTATACTTCTATCCTCCAACTTCTGGCAATTTCAGCTTTGGTTTCATTTTTCATTTATACATGCTCACATAATACAAAGTAAATAAGTATAAAGATTTAACTATTTAATATGGATATAAAAAATATAATTGACAAAGGCTTATAGGATACACACACAGAAATACTCAATATTCAAAGGCAAGAACACATATGTAAATTATGAGTCTGCAACCAGTAGAAACGCAAAGAAAAAAACGTCATCTGGTAACTGGTTACCATTTCAGATTAGTTGTTGACAACGTGACAGTCATCGTATAGAGTTAACTTGTTGAAACGTACAGTGTATTTACGTAATTTTCGCGTATTGTGGTTGATGTTGAAGTTGTATATTCACTGTGCACTTTATCCAATGTCTAGCCATGACACGAACAACGGTAAATGAAGAGAGGATGGAAAATACATTCTTTAAAAGCGTTTTTTTTTTTATTCATGCAGTGAAAAATCTTCTGCGTGGTGTGTGATGGCTGCTTAAAACCGTTTTCGTAAACATTTCTGACAGCAATAAAACAATTGTGGCAGCGCTGGTTCATTGATGAAGATTATGGTAGGATGGATAGCCATCACGTCCCATGGCTGTTGGTGAGTGTTCCAATAATTGATTTTAATTTGACAGACATTGTCGAAAGGGCGGTGTGTTAACCGCATTGATATAGAAAACGGTGTTGGATAAACTTCGTAAAACTTGAGTAACTTCAGTTTATGTGTGTTACAATGATTTGGTGTTATTTAGATTTATCAATAATAGGTCGTCAGAGAAGCATTTTTTTTATTTATTTTATTTTTTTTTTCAAATACGGAGAACAATTCTTTGTTTAGATTTCTTCTGTAAGACAAATTTGCGTCGTGTTTTGTGGCCAGGTGGTCGTTTCGCGTTTAATCTTTTGGTGTGAGACGTACATTGTATTGAAACTGGGAATTTGGAGACGAGTGCTTTCAAACGCAAAGTGGGCCATTTCACTTTATGAGTTTCTTGGAAAAGTCCGTTGTTTACTGCTTCAAGTTTTAAAGAGGAAGCTCGTCGTCAATATTATATTGCATCGGTTAGTTTGGCTAAATACTATATGATATTTATTAAGATTATTAACTATATAAATTAAACTGTTAAACTTAGGGTTTTGAAGAAAATAAAGTTTGACTGTTAAACTTGCGGTTTTCCAGAAGAAAAAAAATATTGTTAAACTTTGGGTTTCTCAGATGAAAAACGTTAACTTTTTACATGTTTTTCGTACGAAGTTCTCTTGCTCTAAAATTAAAAATGATTTGTAAGTGAGCATTTGAAGGTAAATTTACTGTATGATAGCACGAACATTAGTAATAGAACCATTGTAATTACAGATATGTAGAGTAGAGTCGATTTGATCTTTAATACCCATCAGGGGAAACGTGGTTTTAAGTTTTTTTTTTCTTTTTCGTATGGACTTTTAGACTTTTATGCATAGTCGTTTTGCAAAAACTTATTCCTTTTTTGTGTACATGTTCAAGTCACAGTTAGATTTATATGAAGGTATATCTAAGAAACTGTTGCACTCATATGTAGTTATAGCGAATATGAGTGCATATTACAAAAGTTATATATATATATATATATATATATATATATATATATATATATATATATATATATATATATATATAAGTATATATATATATATATATATATATATATATATATATATATATATATATATATATATATATATATATATATATATATATATATATATATATATATAATCATCATCATCATCATCATCCACAACCTCATCCTCATCCTCATCCTACACCTATTGAAGCAAAGGGACTCGGTTAGATTTTGCCAGTCGTTCTATCTTAAGCTTTTAATCAGATACTTCTCCATTCATCATCACCTACTTAGCGCTTCATAGTCCACATCCTTGTTGGCCAGGGACTTTCAATCCTTCTAGTGCCTTCTGGAGCCTATCTGAACGTTTGGTGAACTAATCTCTTTTGAGGAGTGACAAAAGCAGCTCAAAATATCTCCATCTATCCCTCATCATGATTTCATCCACATAGGCTATGGCACTCGAGCAATCTCTCTTATAGTTACATTTCTAATTTAGTCCTGCCATTTAATTCGCTATTTCCTGCTGAGGGCAATGTTCTCAAATCTACTAAATCTATTGGAGATTGTTTCATTGTCAAACCATGATGTCCATAGAGTAACAGCGATCTCACTAAACTGATAAATAATCTTATTTGTATATGTAATTTCAGGCGATTTGATTTCCAAGTTTTACTTATCCTAGCCATTGTATGATTTGCTCTTTTCAATATTTCACTAAACTCTATTTCTAAGGACCCCGTATCCAGTCCCATACCCTTAATGTAGAAACTTGCATATTTTGTATGATCCACCTTTAGTCGGTTTTATGTTCATTGATGGTAACCATAGATATACAATGGAAACAGTTTTACGTGATGAACATTAGATATTGATATCTAAGATAACATCAGCTGAAAACACTGCGTGATGGATTTAACAAATTGCCAATTTACAATGATAACACTGATCTTTGTGAATATATATATATATATATATATATATATATATATATATATATATATATATATATATATATATATATATATATATATATATATATATATATATATATATATATATATAATCTTGTGCGGTGTTTCTCACCTTGTGTCATAATATTTTCAAAATGAAACCCCTTCACTGCCAGGTACATGTTGGTGGTGTTGCGACCTCGCTCTTAAAAAAAAGGTTTGACTTAAACTTTGGGTTTTGAAGAAAAAAGTTTGACTGTTAAACTTAGGATTTTGAAGAAAAGAGAATTTGACAGGTAAACTTATGGTTTTGAAAAAAAAAATGAAACCCCTTCACTACCAGATACATGTTAGGGGTGTCACGACCTCGCTTTTGTCCAAAAAAAAGTTTAACTGTTAAACTTAGGGTTCTGAGGAAAAAAACTTTGGGGTTTTGAAGAAAAAAGTTTTACTGTTAAACTTATGGCTTTGAAGAAAAAAAGGTTGACTGTTGAATTTGGGGTTTTCCAGAAAAAAAATTGACTGCTAAACTTGGGGTTTCTGAGAGGAAAAAAGTTCAACTTTTTTAAATTTGTCGTACGAAGTTCTCTTACTCTAAAATTAAAAATGATTGTGAGTGAGCATTTGAAGGAAAATTTACTGTATGATAGCACGAACAATAGTGATAGAACAATTTTAATCACAGATATATAAAGTAGAGTCAATATGATCTCTAATACCCTTCAAAGGAAAAGTGGTTTAAGTTTTTTTCTTTTTGTATTAACTTTTATGCATAGTCATTTTGCGAAAATTTATTCCTTTTATGTGTTTATGTTCAAGTGACACTTAGGTTTAATATGAAGGGATATCCATTACTTTAGGAAACTGTTACACTCTTGTTTAGTTATAGCGAATTTGAGTGCATTTTATAAAAGTTATATATATATATATATATATATATATATATATATATATATATATATATATATATATATATATATATATATATATATATATGAATAATCATCATCATTATCATCATCATCATTATATTCTTCATCCTCATCTTCATCCTCTTCTTCGTCCTCACCCAACGCCTATTGACGCATAGGCACTCAATTAGATTTTGCAAGTCGTGTCTATCTTGAGCTTTTAATCCAATACTTCTCCATTCATCAGCTCCTACTTCATGCTTCATAGTCCTCACCCTTGTTGGCCTTGAACTTTCAACCCTTCTTGTGCCTTCTGGAGACCATCTGAACATTTTGTGAACAAAATTCTCTTGAGGAATACGAAAAACAGCCCAAACCATTTCCATCTATCCCTCATCATGATCTCAGCCACATAGACTATGGCACTAGAGTAATCTCGCTTATAGTTACATTTCTAATCCTGTCCTGCCATTTAATTTCCAATTTTCTTCTGAGGGCTTTGTTCTCAAATCTACTAAATCTATGGAAGATTGTTTCGTTGTCATACCATGACTCATGTCCACAGAGTAACATCGATCTCACTAAAATAATATATACGCTAGTCTGATTTTTATATGTAATTTTAGGTGATTTGATTTCCATTTTTTACTTATTCTAGCAATTGTTTTATTTTCTCTTTTCAATATTTCACTAAACTCTAATTCAAAAGACCCTGTATTGGAGATCATAGTTCCTAAATACATAAATGATTCCACCTCATTAATCCTTTCTCCTTCCAATGATATTTAATCTTCCCCTGCATACTCTGTTCTCATCATCTCTGTCTTTCTTTTACTGATCTTCAGGGTAACCTCATGTGATATTTCATCTACTCTGGTAAGCAAGCATTGCAAATCCTGTAGTGTTCCTCTAATAGGGACAGCATCAATAGCATACTATAGGTCTGCTAAATTCCTATCAACTACCCAGTCCAATCCCTCTCCACCATCTCTGTTCTCCGCATTACAAACTCCATGAGGAGGATAAACAGCATAGGTGACAGCACATTCTCTTTGAGTACTCCTCTGTTCACTTGAAATTTATTTGATAAGACTCCATTAACATTGACTTTGCACTTGCTATGCTCATGAACAGACTTAATCAAATTTACATATATAAGAAAAGTTCCATAATAATGCAGGACTCTCCATACAATTAGCCGGTGCACACTATCAAAGGTTTTTCATTGTCCACAAATGCCATCAAAAGTGGATTTCTATATTGTATTCCTTGATGTACAACATGTCTCAAAATGACAATTGGTTCAGTGCAACATCTACCTTTTATAAATCCTGCTTGTTCATCTCAGGTGTTCATCAATCTTTCTCTCCAGTCTGTTATGAAATTATATAGTATGCTCATGCTTATGCATACTATATAATTTCATAACAGCTGATGTAAGTGTTAAATCTCTGTAATTATTGAATCAGTCAGGTCTCTTTATTTTCCTATTTTCACCAACACTCCTTACTCCCGTTGATCAGGTTTTGCCTCTCCATGTCATATTCTACAAAATAATCTTTTAAGTAGTCTGGGAGTCAATTAATTCTCTGCCAGTATCGTCTCGCCAGTTATTCCATCGTTCCCCAGAGCTTTCCATCTATTTAGTTCTTTTTGATTAGCTTTGACTTGAGAGATTTCATTATTAATTATATGAGCAATTCTTACATCTTAGCCACTTCTTTAATTCATAGTTTTGTCAGCTCGTCTGCTTTTCCATCTAAATATACTCTCCAGTCATTCCTGGCTTTTCTTTCGACCTCACTCACAATACTGGAACACTTAGCATTCTCAGCCTTGTAATTTTCATTACTTTTTTGAAAACTTTCAACAGTCAATTTCTGTCTATGTCTCCTTTTTATAGTATCCCAAGTATCATTTAATATCCATAGCTTTCGACTTGTAACTGTGTGTCCCAAGATTTTCCTACCATCTGTCTGATATATGTTTTTAATATCACACCACTCTTCAATAATTGTCTGTTCTTCGTCCCCTAAAGTCTCTATGAATGCAAATTGATTCTTACATTCTAATTGCAAATGTTTCCCTGTGTTCTTCTTCTAAAAGCTTAGTTGTATAAAACCTAGGTATTCTATTCATCTTTCTGTTGAGTGCTTCCAGTTTTAATTTAGGTGGGGCAATATGGCACTAACAATATCTACACCTCTACAGCTTCTTACTTTTCTCAGAGTCATCCTTCTCTCTTTTTTAATGGCAATGTGATCCATCTTAATATTGTAATTGCCAAATGGTGAATCCCACGTATACTTGTGGATGTTCTTGTGTTGAAAAAGAATACCTCCAATGACAAAGATTGTTTTCTGTACAGAAACTTATGATATGTGCATCATTTTCATTTGCAACATCGCCAAGACACTTGACACCCATCACATTCCCTATACCTTGATTATTTCTTCCATCTTTAGCATTAAAGTTGCCAATTGCAATTTTATTATCTCTCTCAGGGATCTTTTCTTTTGCCCTCTGCAGTTCTTTATGGTATTCTTCTGTCCTTTCTTCATGGGATTCATTTGTTCGGGCCTAGGAAACTCTAATACTCTTGGTGTTATCATCATTCCTACCCCTTCCCTTCCAACTCCATCTGATCTTCCTGAGTAGATGTATATACTGCGTTAGTCTAAAGTAAAACTTACCAATCTCCTTACAACGTGTTTCACTAAGGGCATGGATATTCAAACTTTATTTCATAAATTTACTCTCCACTTCCTGATTCATGGCTCTAACATTCCAATTACCTATTTTTAATTCTTCTTTAGTATTTATAAACTGGAAGATTCTTAGCACCCTGCTACACCCTGGCTAGTGGACCATTCTGTTATCTTCTCTTTCCATGATTGATTAAATCCATAGAGGATTAAGTGGCTAGATACCTGAAAGGATAGCTTGTTCCTTGTGATATGCAGTGCCTATCTAACTAAGGAAAGTGATCCCTGCTAATCCATACTAATTCTTATAAGATCAACCAACCAGGAATCAGGAGTAAAAGCCGAAGAGACAGTCTGTCCATTGTCTTAAGCCAAATCCGTCACTTGGCTGCCAGTGACTTCATCGAGATTTAGGGCAACATTTCCTCCACACCCAAAACTCTCATTACTCCAGCAAGTTGCTCATTTGCTTATACAAGTATAACCATTGGCAGACATGGATTGCTAAGATATGCCGCCTTGCATGATAAGATATACCTCCTAGCATGGTAAGGAAAAAACAAGAGAAGGAAAAATAAGATAGAATAGTATGGATGAGTGTACCGCCAAGACTAAAGGACAATGGATTTATTTTGAAGTGTCCTTCCCGCAGAAAAGCTGCTTACCATAGCTAGGGATCTCTTGTACCTTTACCGAAAGGAAAGTAGCCACTGGACAATTACAGTATATATATATATATATATATATATATATATATATATATATATATATATATATATATATATATATATATATATATATATATATATATATATATATATGCGCGTGTGCGTCTATTGCGCATGAGAAATGATTCAGAATTTTAAAATAAATGCTATTTATAATATTATTACTAAACTTTTAGTCACAAATAGTTCAAGATTTCAAATTAACATTGGGTCGAGAAGGAAGACATAGGGCGATTTTTTCTTTTCTTGAAAGTGGCAATATCTGAGTCATTGCAATAAGATAATATAGTTAAACCATTTGTCCATCAATGGGAATAAGAGTTCCTATTGACACCCTTCAACACATTCGTAATTAATATGTGATCGACACTGATGTTCATGACTATTGTAGATGTACCTTTAAATGTTGAGTCCATTTTTTCTATTTATTTTTTATCAATTTTTTTTTTCATTTTTTTTTTTGAGGAAGAGGACCATCGTAGGAAAAATTGTAGAATACTAAATAACTTAATTAAAGGATGAAACCTGAAAATAAAGATAAGTACCTAATTAAATATTTTCTACCGATATGCCGAGTTCAACAGTTGAAATTTTCTTGAAAATCCGAAGTTTAACAGTACATTTTTTTGAACCCCATGTCTAACAGTCAAACTTTTGTTTTTGGAAAACCCCACGTTTAACAGTCCAACTTATATTGTGAAAACCCCAACCTGAACAGTCAAACATTTATTTTTTTTTATTTTTTTTTCTTTTTTTGAAAACTTAAAGTTTAACAGTCAAATTCTTATTTTAGAAAACACCCCGTTTGACAGTCAAACTATTTTTTCTTAAAAAAAAGTGGTAATGACCCTTCGCGAAAACTCCCCTCCCCACTCCCTCCTCTTGTGTAGATTTGTTTATTATTCCTATTAATCTTCTCTCTACTCAGGAACATCAGTGTTATCTGTCTCTTTATCTATCCCTTTATATGTGCTCCTCATTATAAATTACGATATTTCTTACACTCTGATTACTTTATATGTAATCCCCATCGTTATACAAAATTCATTACTCTTTTTTTTCATCGGAGTAATATATAACTAAATTTTATACATCCATTTCCCATCTTATGAACGAGATAATTGTCCAGTCTAACATAATATGGTAACCTTTTTTCTTTTGGTAAACTTTTCTATTCTTATTTATACGCGGGTTATTCTATTACGCATTAATATGACTTGTTTAGCCAGTCTCCTGCTTATTATATTTCAGTACCGATCAGTTTTTCTATTTAATTTTCTTAGGAGAACATAATTCATCTATAACTCTTATGCCTATTAACTTAATTTATTTTTCTTTACCTCACTAGCAACACAACTTTTTCATATAATCTTTTATATTTCCTAGCTTATAGTTATGTAAATATTATATATCTAATCCTCATATAATATAATTCTTTTATATCTCATCTGCCTATTGCATCATATCTTTTTTATATTCATCAGCTATTGTTACATATTTCTTTTTTTTTTATCTGCCTATAGCATCATTATTATCTTATATGTATGAGCTATATCTATATAACTCTTTTGTATCTCGTCTGCCTATAGAGTCATAATTATTTTACATTTATTAGCTTTTAGCTATAAAACAAATTTTATATCTCATTTGCCTATAGTTATATAATTCTTTTACATCTCACCTGCCTATAGCATTATAATTCTTTTATATTTATTAGTCTATTGCTATATAATTCTTTTATATCTCATGTGGCTATAGCATCATAATTATTTTACATTTATTAGCTATAGCTATATAATTCATTTATATCTCATCTCCGTATAGCATGATAATTATTTCATTTCTATTGGCTATATTTATTTAATTCTCTTTTTCGTATAGCATCATAATACTCTTATATATATTACCATATAGCTATATAATTCTTCTTTTTTCTGATGTGCGTATAGTATCATAATTCTTTTATATTTATTAGCCTATAGCTATGTTATTTCTTTTTTTATATCTCGTCTGCTTATAGCATTATAATCCTTGTATATCTATTAGCCTATACTTTTATAAGTCTTTTATATCTCATCAGCGTATATTATCATATTTTTTTTATATTTATTAGCATATAGCTTATAATTATTTCATATCTCATCTGCCTGTAACTTCATATATCTTTTATATTTATTAGCCCATAGTATCATGTAAGTGTGTTTTTCATACCTCAATTGGAACTGATTATCGTCCAATTTCCATAACTCTCATATTATCGAAAGTTTTTGAACGTAATAGGTTTGCTGAAGATAATCATCGGTTCCTTAATTTTCAATCTGGATTTCATAAAGGCCTTGGAGCATGTGATGCCCTTCTTAAAATCCCCATTGCTGTACAGAAATCCTTTGATTGTCGCTATGAATTTCGTTTGATTGTCTTGATTTTAGTGCTGCGTTAGACCTTTTTAAGTAATACATAGGAAAGAGTTGTTGTTGATGGGCCCAATAGTGAGTAGAGAAATGTGATATCTGGTGTACCTATTTATAGTGTTTTTCTTGCCCATTACTTCTCATACTATATATACATGAAACGTGGTTTTGCCTAGAAAACAAGGTTGCTGCACATGCAGATAATGCTACACTCTTTGCATCAATTCCATCTCCTGGATGTAGATCTGTGGTTGCTGAATGACTTAATAGAGATCAAGCTAAAATTAGTGCATGATGCAAATTATGGGATATAAAGTTGAATCCTAACTAAACTCAAAGTATGATTGTAACCAGGATCTCACCATTGATAATGTTTCTCTAACCCCGTATGAGTCTTAAAATTTTAGGTATGATCCTCGACCCCAGATTTACTTTTTAGAAACATATCAAGTGTATTTTCTTCAATTGCACCAAAAAAAATATTTTGTTAATTTTTTCATTCTATCTCGTATCGAGTATTGTTCTCCTGTCTGGTCTTCAGCTGCTGATTCTCATCTTAATTTGTTGAACAGAAACTTACGGTCTATTAAATTTCTTATTCCTGATCTAGATATTGATATCTGGCACCGTCGCTAAATTAGTTCGTTATGCATGTTGCATAAAATTTTTAATGATTCTGATCATCTTTTACATTCAGATTATTATTATTATTACTAGCCAAGCTACAACCCTAGTTGGAAAAGCAAGATGCTAAAAGCCCAAGGGCTCCAATGGGGAAAATAGCCCAGTGAGGAAAGGAAATAAGGAAATAAATAAATGATGAGGATATATTAACAATAAATCATTCTAACAGTGACAACGTCAAAACTGATATGTCCTATATAAACTATTAACAACGTCAAAAACAGATATCATATATAACATATAAAAAGACTCATGATAGAATAGTATGGATGAGTGTACCGCCAAGACTAAAGGACAATGGATTTATTTTGAAGTGTCCTTCCCGCAGAAAAGCTGCTTACCATAGCTAGGGATCTCTTGTACCTTTACCGAAAGGAAAGTAGCCACTGGACAATTACAGTATATATATATATATATATATATATATATATATATATATATATATATATATATATATATATATATATATATATATATATATATATATATATGCGCGTGTGCGTCTATTGCGCATGAGAAATGATTCAGAATTTTAAAATAAATGCTATTTTTAATATTATTACTAAACTTTTAGTCACAAATAGTTCAAGATTTCAAATTAACATTGGGTCGAGAAGGAAGACATAGGGCGATTTTTTCTTTTCTTGAAAGTGGCAATATCTGAGTCATTGCAATAAGATAATATAGTTAAACCATTTGTCCATCAATGGGAATAAGAGTTCCTATTGACACCCTTCAACACATTCGTAATTAATATGTGATCGACACTGATGTTCATGACTATTGTAGATGTACCTTTAAATGTTGAGTCCATTTTTTCTATTTATTTTTTATCAATTTTTTTTTTCATTTTTTTTTGAGGAAGAGGACCATCGTAGGAAAAATTGTAGAATACTAAATAACTTAATTAAAGGATGAAACCTGAAAATAAAGATAAGTACCTAAATAAATATTTTCTACCGATATGCCGAGTTCAACAGTTGAAATTTTCTTGAAAATCCGAAGTTTAACAGTACATTTTTTTGAACCCCATGTCTAACAGTCAAACTTTTGTTTTTGGAAAACCCCACGTTTACAGTCCAACTTTTATTGTGAAAACCACAACCTGAACAGTCAAACATTTATTTTTTTTTTCTTTTTTTTTTTCTTTTTTTGAAAACTTAAAGTTTAACAGTCAAATTCTTATTTTAGAAAACACCCCGTTTGACAGTCAAACTATTTTTTCTTAAAAAAAAGTGGCAATGACCCTTCGCGAAAACTCCCCTCCCCACTCCCTCCTCTTGTGTAGATTTGTTTATTATTCCTATTAATCTTCTCTATACTCAGGAACATCAGTGTTATCTGTCTCTTTATCTATCCCTTTATATGTGCTCCTCATTATAAATTACGATATTTCTTACACTCTGATTACTTTATATGTAATCCCCATCGTTATACAAAATTCATTACTCTTTTTTTTCATCGGAGTAATATATAACTAAATTTTATACATCCATTTCCCATCTTATAAACGAGATAATTGTCCAGTCTAATATAATATGGTAACCTTTTTTCTTTTGGTAAACTTTTCTATTCTTATTTATACGCGGGTTATTCTATTACGCATTAATATGACTTGTTTAGCCAGTCTCCTGCTTATTATATTTCAGTACCGATCAGTTTTTCTATTTAATTTTCTTAGGAGAACATAATTCATCTATAACTCTTATGCCTATTAACTTAATTTATTTTTCTTTACCTCACTAGCAACACAACTTTTTCATATAATCTTTTATATTTCCTAGCTTATAGTTATGTAAATATTATATATCTAATCCTCATATAATATAATTCTTTTATATCTCATCTGCCTATAGCATCATATCTTTTTTATATTCATCAGCTATTGTTACATATTTCTTTTTTTTTTATCTGCCTATAGCATCATTATTATCTTATATGTATGAGCTATATCTATATAACTCTTTTGTATCTCGTCTGCCTATAGAGTCATAATTATTTTACATTTATTAGCTTTTAGCTATAAAACAAATTTTATATCTCATTTGCCTATAGTTATATAATTCTTTTACATCTCACCTGCCTATAGCATTATAATTCTTTTATATTTATTAGTCTATTGCTATATAATTCTTTTATATCTCATGTGGCTATAGCATCATAATTATTTTACATTTATTAGCTATAGCTATATAATTCATTTATATCTCATCTCCGTATAGCATGATAATTATTTCATTTCTATTGGCTATATTTATTTAATTCTCTTTTTCGTATAGCATCATAATACTCTTATATATATTACCATATAGCTATATAATTCTTCTTTTTTCTGATGTGCGTATAGTATCATAATTCTTTTATATTTATTAGCCTATAGCTATGTTATTTCTTTTTTTATATCTCGTCTGCTTATAGCATTATAATCCTTGTATATCTATTAGCCTATACTTTTATAAGTCTTTTATATCTCATCAGCGTATATTATCATATTTTTTTTTATATTTATTAGCATATAGCTTATAATTATTTCATATCTCATCTGCCTGTAACTTCATATATCTTTTATATTTATTAGCCCATAGTATCATGTAAGTGTGTTTTTCATACCTCAATTGGAACTGATTATCGTCCAATTTCCATAACTCTCATATTATCGAAAGTTTTTGAACGTAATAGGTTTGCTGAAGATAATCATCGGTTCCTTAATTTTCAATCTGGATTTCATAAAGGCCTTGGAGCATGTGATGCCCTTCTTAAAATCCCCATTGCTGTACAGAAATCCTTTGATTGTCGCTAAGAATTTCGTTTGATTGTCTTGATTTTAGTGCTGCGTTAGACCTTTTTAAGTAATACATAGGAAAGAGTTGTTGTTGATGGGCCCAATAGTGAGTAGAGAAATGTGATATCTGGTGTACCTATTTATAGTGTTTTTCTTGCCCATTACTTCTCATACTATATATACATGAAACGTGGTTTTGCCTAGAAAACAAGGTTGCTGCACATGCAGATAATGCTACACTCTTTGCATCAATTCCATCTCCTGGATGTAGATCTGTGGTTGCTGAATCACTTAATAGAGATCAAGCTAAAATTAGTGCATGATGCAAATTATGGGATATAAAGTTGAATCCTAACTAAACTCAAAGTATGATTGTAACCAGGATCTCACCATTGATAATGTTTCTCTAACCCCGTATGAGTCTTAAAATTTTAGGTATGATCCTCGACCCCAGATTTACTTTTTAGAAACATATCAAGTGTATTTTCTTCAATTGCACCAAAAAAAAATCTTTTGTTAATTTTTTCATTCTATCTCGTATCGAGTATTGTTCTCCTGTCTGGTCTTCAGCTGCTGATTCTCATCTTAATTTGTTGAACAGAAACTTACGGTCTATTAAATTTCTTATTCCTGATCTAGATATTGATATCTGGCACCGTCGCTAAATTAGTTCGTTATGCATGTTGCATAAAATTTTTAATGATTCTGATCATCTTTTACATTCAGATTATTATTATTATTACTAGCCAAGCTACAACCCTAGTTGGAAAAGCAAGATGCTAAAAGCCCAAGGGCTCCAATGGGGAAAATAGCCCAGTGAGGAAAGGAAATAAGGAAAAAAATAAATGATGAGGATATATTAACAATAAATCATTCTAACAGTGACAACGTCAAAACTGATATGTCCTATATAAACTATTAACAACGTCAAAAACAGATATATCATATATAACATATAAAAAGACTCATGATAGAATAGTATGGATGAGTGTACCGCCAAGACTAAAGGACAATGGATTTATTTTGAAGTGTCCTTCCCGCAGAAAAGCTGCTTACCATAGCTAGGGATCTCTTGTACCTTTACCGAAAGGAAAGTAGCCATTGGACAATTACAGTATATATATATATATATATATATATATATATATATATATATATATATATATATATATATATATATATATATATATATATATATATATATATATATGCGCGTGTGCGTCTATTGCGCATGAGAAATGATTCAGAAATTTAAAATAAATGCTATTTATAATATTATTACTAAACTTTTAGTCACAAATAGTTCAAGATTTCAAATTAACATTGGGTCGAGAAGGAAGACATAGGGCGATTTTTTCTTTTCTTGAAAGTGGCAATATCTGAGTCATTGCAATAAGATAATATAGTTAAACCATTTGTCCATCAATGGGAATAAGAGTTCCTATTGAAACCTTTCAACACATTCGTAATTAATATGTGATCGACACTGATGTTCATGACTATTGTAGATGTACCTTTAAATGTTGAGTCCATTTTTTCTATTTATTTTTTATCAATTTTTTTTTTCATTTTTTTTTTGAGGAAGAGGACCATCGTAGGAAAAATTGTAGAATACTAAATAACTTAATTAAAGGATGAAACCTGAAAATAAAGATAAGTACCTAAATAAATATTTTCTACCGATATGCCGAGTTCAACAGTTGAAATTTTCTTGAAAATCCGAAGTTTAACAGTACATTTTTTTGAACCCCATGTCTAACAGTCAAACTTTTGTTTTTGGAAAACCCCACGTTTAACAGTCCAACTTATATTGTGAAAACCCCAACCTGAACAGTCAAACATTTATTTTTTTTTTCTTTTTTTTTCTTTTTTTGAAAACTTAAAGTTTAACAGTCAAATTCTTATTTTAGAAAACACCCCGTTTGACAGTCAAACTATTTTTTCTTAAAAAGAAGTGGTAATGACCCTTCGCGAAAACTCCCCTCCCCACTCCCTCCTCTTGTGTAGATTTGTTTATTATTCCTATTAATCTTCTCTCTACTCAGGAACATCAGTGTTATCTGTCTCTTTATCTATCCCTTTATATGTGCTCCTCATTATAAATTACGATATTTCTTACACTCTGATTACTTTATATGTAATCCCCATCGTTATACAAAATTCATTACTCTTTTTTTTCATCGGAGTAATATATAACTAAATTTTATACATCCATTTCCCATCTTATGAACGAGATAATTGTCCAGTCTAACATAATATGGTAACCTTTTTTCTTTTGGTAAACTTTTCTATTCTTATTTATACGCGGGTTATTCTATTACGCATTAATATGACTTGTTTAGCCAGTCTCCTGCTTATTATATTTCAGTACCGATCAGTTTTTCTATTTAATTTTCTTAGGAGAACATAATTCATCTATAACTCTTATGCCTATTAACTTAATTTATTTTTCTTTACCTCACTAGCAACACAACTTTTTCATATAATCTTTTATATTTCCTAGCTTATAGTTATGTAAATATTATATATCTAATCCTCATATAATATAATTCTTTTA
Organism: Palaemon carinicauda; assembly: GCF_036898095.1. Lineage (NCBI taxonomy): Eukaryota > Metazoa > Arthropoda > Malacostraca > Decapoda > Palaemonidae > Palaemon > Palaemon carinicauda. Next base: position 38,483,818 of record NC_090734.1, read on the forward strand.
TATCTCATCTGCCTATTGCATCATATCTTTTTTATATTCATCAGCTATTGTTACATATTTCTTTTTTTTTTATCTGCCTATAGCATCATTATTATCTTATATGTATGAGCTATATCTATATAACTCTTTTGTATCTCGTCTGCCTATAGAGTCATAATTATTTTACATTTATTAGCTTTTAGCTATAAAACAAATTTTATATCTCATTTGCCTATAGTTATATAATTCTTTTACATCTCACCTGCCTATAGCATTATAATTCTTTTATATTTATTAGTCTATTGCTATATAATTCTTTTATATCTCATGTGGCTATAGCATCATAATTATTTTACATTTATTAGCTATAGCTATATAATTCATTTATATCTCATCTCCGTATAGCATGATAATTATTTCATTTCTATTGGCTATATTTATTTAATTCTCTTTTTCGTATAGCATCATAATACTCTTATATATATTACCATATAGCTATATAATTCTTCTTTTTTCTGATGTGCGTATAGTATCATAATTCTTTTATATTTATTAGCCTATAGCTATGTTATTTCTTTTTTTATATCTCGTCTGCTTATAGCATTATAATCCTTGTATATCTATTAGCCTATACTTTTATAAGTCTTTTATATCTCATCAGCGTATATTATCATATTTTTTTTATATTTATTAGCATATAGCTTATAATTATTTCATATCTCATCTGCCTGTAACTTCATATATCTTTTATATTTATTAGCCCATAGTATCATGTAAGTGTGTTTTTCATACCTCAATTGGAACTGATTATCGTCCAATTTCCATAACTCTCATATTATCGAAAGTTTTTGAACGTAATAGGTTTGCTGAAGATAATCATCGGTTCCTTAATTTTCAATCTGGATTTCATAAAGGCCTTGGAGCATGTGATGCCCTTCTTAAAATCCCCATTGCTGTACAGAAATCCTTTGATTGTCGCTAAGAATTTCGTTTGATTGTCTTGATTTTAGTGCTGCGTTAGACCTTTTTAAGTAATACATAGGAAAGAGTTGTTGTTGATGGGCCCAATAGTGAGTAGAGAAATGTGATATCTGGTGTACCTATTTATAGTGTTTTTCTTGCCCATTACTTCTCATACTATATATACATGAAACGTGGTTTTGCCTAGAAAACAAGGTTGCTGCACATGCAGATAATGCTACACTCTTTGCATCAATTCCATCTCCTGGATGTAGATCTGTGGTTGCTGAATCACTTAATAGAGATCAAGCTAAAATTAGTGCATGATGCAAATTATGGGATATAAAGTTGAATCCTAACTAAACTCAAAGTATGATTGTAACCAGGATCTCACCATTGATAATGTTTCTCTAACCCCGTATGAGTCTTAAAATTTTAGGTATGATCCTCGACCCCAGATTTACTTTTTAGAAACATATCAAGTGTATTTTCTTCAATTGCACCAAAAAAAATCTTTTGTTAATTTTTTCATTCTATCTCGTATCGAGTATTGTTCTCCTGTCTGGTCTTCAGCTGCTGATTCTCATCTTAATTTGTTGAACAGAAACTTACGGTCTATTAAATTTCTTATTCCTGATCTAGATATTGATATCTGGCACCGTCGCTAAATTAGTTCGTTATGCATGTTGCATAAAATTTTTAATGATTCTGATCATCTTTTACATTCAGATTATTATTATTATTACTAGCCAAGCTACAATCCTAGTTGGAAAAGCAAGGGCTCCAATGAGGAAAATGGCCCAGTGAGGAAAGGAAATAAGGAAATAAATAAATGATGAGGATATATTAACAATAAATCATTCTAACAGTGACAACGTTAAAACTGATATGTCCTATATAAACTATTAACAACGTCAAAAACAGATATATCATATATAACCTATAAAAAGACTCATGTCAGCCTCCTCAATATAAAAACATTTGCTCCAACTTTGAACTTTTGAAGTTTTACTGATTCAACTACCTAATTAGGAAGATCATTCCACAACTTGGTAGCAGCTGGAATAAAACTTCTTGAATACTGTGTAATATTGTGCCTCATGATGGAGAAGGCCTAGCTATTAGAATTAACTCTCCTGCCTAGTATTAAGAACAGGATAGAATTGTCCAGGGAGATCTGAATGTAAAAGATGGTCAGAATTATGAAATATCTTATGCAACATGCAAAATGAACTAATTGAACGACGGTGCCAAAGATTAATATCTAAATCAGGAATAAGAAATTTAATAGACCGTAAGTTTCTGTCCAACAAATTAAGATGAGAATCAGCAGCTGAACACTAGACAGGAGAACAATAATCAAAACCAGGTAGAATGAAAGAATTAAAACACTTCTTCAGAATAGATTGATCACCGAAAATCTTGTAAAACTTTCCCAATAAGACAATTTTTTGTACAATTGAAGAAGACACAGACCTAATGTGTTTCTAAAAAGTAAATTTTCTATCGAGAATCACACCTAAAATTTTAAAAGAGTCATACAAATTTAAAGAAACATTATCAATACTGAGATCCGATGTTGAGGAGCCACCGTCCTTGACTTACTTACAATCATACTTTGAGTTTTATTAGGATTCAACTTCATACCCCATAATTTACATCATCCACTAATTTTAGTGCTTGCAACATAATAATACCTTCCCTCCTATATTTATGTGTTGATTGGTGTATATATATTTTTTTGTGACCGTGGTAGGATATTTGTGTGGTTATTGGTGTTCAGTGTATTGGTTTGTTTTTTGGTATATTTTGTGATATTTATTTGTGGGCAATTAATTCGCCATGACTGATTTTAATATCCCGGAGCCCTTTGAGTGGAGAGGGGTGGCAGGAAAGGTTGGCAGACTTGAATAAGCCTGATTTAGAGTATGTAGCTGAATTTTTGGAAATTGAAAATCCAGAGTCTCTTAGGAAGGGCTTGTTGCTTCTAAATATTTATGAAAATGTTAAAGCGATGAAGGCAGAAGGTAAACCAGTGACTAGGCAGGGGGAGGAAATGGTGTCAGTAGAAATTTAGATAGGCAGATTCATTTGAAAAAATGGAAATAGATCTCCAAAGGATGAAGGCTGTGCTTCCCACTTCCATTGTTTGAAGCTCAATTAAGGGAAGAAACTTATTTTTGTTAATCATTTAGCGTGTAAAATAAGTTAGGTTATTCTGACTTTTCGACATTCTATTACTTTCGGGGTCCTCTCTTTAAAGTGTAATTGTATAGTCTGTCTTAATTTGGTGTAAGAGTGTTGGTTATTCTATGTTTTCAATGTGTGTTTGGATTTGGTTTATTTAATGTATTTTGTAAGAGGCTCAGTGGTCATTTCCTTCTAAAAAGTTTGTAATAAATATATAAGTTTTAATTTCAGCTTTTTATATCCTCCTTGATTCCATCTCTGTACACTCTGTTGTGGCCATTCCACCTATTGTGGACTTGGTCGTTAGTGACTTTGTTTTGTGTTTGAGAGACTTTGGTATGTTTGATGGGTTTGGCCCATAACAATTGGAAAAATATTCGCAGACATATTAAAACAATATGATCCAATAGACTGGAACAAATCATTGGAAAATATCAGCAAAATAATCAAGAAATTCCAAAGAAGATCCAAGTGATAAAGAGACTTATAAAGAAAATCTACATCAATCAACACATTCCATCAAAGAACAATAACAAGTCCAATATGGTGAATATGCTGATTGATGTATTGGAAAATGAATGCCAAAATGGTGTAATACATGTGAGATATGGTATTCCATTAATAATCCTCAAGAACTGATTAGAAAATGTAAGGCCTGTCATGTTCCAACACACCCCACATGTGCTGAAATACAGCAAAAAAATAAAAAATAGAGACACAAAGGTATTCTGCTCAACATGCTTAGTCTGGATAGAAAATATAATTAAGTCGAGACTAAATATGCAAATAGTTGAAGAAGAAGAAGAAGAAGAGAAAAATGAACAGGATATGTGTAAGGATGCAGAGGAAATCATTGATATAACTTATGATGCCATCCAACAACATACTTATGAAGAAATAAATTATCAGATGGAAACTAAAAATAGACCCAAGAGACTCTACCCGGACCTACATACTTTTACGGAAAAGCAAGAACAAGAAAAAAAAAGAAAAGAAAGATATAGTCTGTAATAGGCTGAAAAGAGGGAATTGCAGATTTGGCGAAAGATGCTACTACAAGCATCCAAAGATATGCCATAATTATGAAATATATGGTAAATGTGCGTATTTAGACGGATATGGAGACGAATGCAGAAATCTCCATCCAAAAATATGCAAAACCTTAAAAGAAGGAAAAGGATGCAGTTTCAACAAAATATGTCGATATATGCATCCTGCAACTATGAATGAGAGTAAGAAAACTCAGCAACTGAAAAGAAAAACAAAAATGAAACAAAAAAAGAAACAAAAAAGCAGGCCGCGTATATACCGCACTATGCACCAAAAAAGGCCTTTCAACCCAAATCTGCACATTTAGAGCCCAACTACAAAGAATGCATCTATAATGCCAGGGGTTGGTGCAGATATGGGGATAATTGCAGGTATACACACAAAAATAAATATGAAGGCGAAAGAACAAATATAATAGAAAAGTTGGATTTTTTAATGGCAGAATTCCGAGAAATGAAGAAAAGAACATCATATCAGAACAGGAAGGAAGCATGGGAGAATCCATATTATTACCAATATTAAATAATGGGGATGAAACACAAACCATAATAGTGATGAATGCACAAGGTTTAGTCACGAGTAACTCTAAAAGGAAAATAGAGTTCCTAGAAGAACTAACCCAAATTGAAAAAAATAGATATATTAAATATAAGTGAAACATGGTATTCCCAAGAGACTGGCAGTGATGACCAGATAAAGGGTTTCCAAACTTTTAGATCAGACAGAAAAAATAGGAATCAAGGGGGAACCGCAATATATGGAAGAGACATAAATCAAGGAAAAGTCTGTGAAAAATACAGCAACACAGAATGTGAATTGATTGCGGTAGAATTTGAATTTGAAAAACTAGTGAATATTGTAGTTTACAGACCCCCAAATACTAAGGAGTTTGAAATGATAATAGAAAAAATGGATGATATATGTAGAAACCATAAAGACTGGAATATACTCCTATCCGGAGATTTTAATTTGCCTTGCGTGGATTGGAAAGACCGGATAGAAGAAAGTGGTTGTATGTATACATATAAAAAAGAGAGTAATAGTAGCGCAGAGGATAAGAGGCAATTTGAAAAGCTTCAAGATATGCTATTAGAACATAATATGCAACAAATAAACCACATTCCAACAAGAAAGGAAAATGTCCTAGATCTAGTATTTGTGAATGAGGTGAATTATGTTAAAGAAATAATAGTTTATAACACGGGAATTTCAGACCACAATGTCATAGAATTGATAGTTCATTCCAAAGCAAGAGATCGCAGAATTAATAAAAGCACAAAACTTTGGGAAGGATATGGAAAATATAATTTTGACAATAAGAATATAAAATGGTCAGAAATAAATGAAGAACTGAATAAAGAATGGAAAAATGTATTTGTAAGTGATAATATACAGGTAAATACGGACATACTGTACAAAATACTGGAGAAAATTATTGAAAAATATGTACAGAAAAAAAAATAAACAAAGGACGTGCATACCAAGACACAGAAGGATCTTATTTCAGAAAATTAGAAAGTGGAAGAAAAATCTTGCAAAAGAAAAAAATGTGTGGAAAATGAGGGAAATAAAATGTAAGATAGAAAATGCAGAACAAAAGATTATACAGTCGAAAGAAAATGAAAAAAGGAACTTAGAAGAAAGGACACTTCAAAATATAAAAAGAAACCCCAAAGTACTTTACTCCTATGCAAAAAAGATGAATAAATGTAGAATAGAAATAGGCCCTCTAAGAATTGAAGGACGGCTAACGAATGAAAAAAAGGAAATATGCAACATATTAGCAGAAAAATATAAGAGTGAGTTCACGCCAAGAATTGCGAATGAGAATAATGAAACAGAAATGAGAGAAGAAAATGTTGAATATCTAACGGATATAGATATTAATGAAGCAGATATTGTCAAGGCTATAAACGAAATTAAAAATGGATCGGCAGCCGGACCAGATGGAGTTCCAGTGATTTTGTTAAAAAAAACTGCAAACACTATCGCGAAGCCGCTTGCAATACTGCTAAGACAAAGTGTAGATATGAGCGAGATATATGTTAAACATAAATTAGCTTATATAACCCCTATCTTCAAAAGTGGATCAAGACTAGGGGCAAGCAATTATAGACCTGTTTGTCTAACATCACATATTTTGAAAGTGTATGAGAGGGTAATAAAAAAGAAAATAATGAACCATTTGGTCAAAAATAATTTGTTTAATATGGGTCAACACGTTTTCGTGCCTGAAAAAAGTACGCAGACCCAACTGATAGCACACTATGAAAACATATACAAAAATATGATAAATGAAAAAGACACAGATGTGATCTATCTAGATTTTGCAAAAGCCTTTGACAAGGTAGACCATAACATATTGGAGAAAAAAATGAGAAAGCATAATATTGTGGGAAAGATAGGAAAATGGGTAAAAGAATTCCTGCAAAACAGAAAACAGATAGTGGTTGCAAATGACGAGAAATCGGATGAAGCCCAGGTAATATCGGGTGTGCCACAAGGTACGGTATTAGCTGCACTGCTGTTTGTTATTATGATCTCAGACATAGACTGTGATGTTGAAAACTCTGTAGTGAGAAGTTTTGCCGATGACACAAGAATAAGTAGAGAAATTACTTGTGATGAAGATAGGAACTCACTACAAAGAGATCTAAACAAAATATATGAATGGGCGGAGATAAATAGGATGGTATTTAACTCTGATAAATTCGAATCAATAAATTATGGAAACAGAGAAGGAATGGTGTATGCATACAAGGGACCTAATAATGAGACAATCACAAACAAGGAAGCAATTAAAGACCGTGGTGTAATGTTAAATAGGAATATGTAATGCAACGACCAAATAGCAACACTGTTGGCTAAATGTAAAGCAAAAATGGGAATGTTATTCAGACACTTTAAAACAAGAAAAGCTGAACACATGGTTATGCTTTAAGAAACTTATGTACGTAGTACACTCGAGTACTGCAATGTGATATGGTAACCACACTACCAAAAGGATATTGCGCAAATAGAGAGTGTACAAAGGTCCTATACTGCTAGAATAGAAGAAGTTAATGACCTTGACTACTGGGAAAGACTGCAATTTCCCAAACTATACAGTCTAGAAAGGAGAAGAGAACGCTACATGATTATACAAGCATGGAAGCAAATAGAAGGAATTACTGAAAACATCATGGAGCTCAAAATATCAGAAAGAGCAAGCCGAGGTAGATTAATAGTGCCAAAAAATATTCCAGGTAAACTAAGAAAGGGGCACAGGACATTAATCCACTACGCACCAGCATCGATAATGCAGCGACTATTTAATGTGCTGCCAGCTCATCTAAGAAACATATCAGGAGTGAGCGTAGATGTGTTTAAGAATAAGATCGATAAATACCTAAGATGCATCCCAGACCATCCAAGACTGGAAGATGCAAAATACACCGGAAGATGCATTAGCAACTCTCTGGTGGATATACGAGGTGCCTCACACTGAGGGACCTGGGGGAACCCAAACAAAAAATAAGGTATGGTAATAAGGTAAGGTAAGGGATTCACCAGCCCTAGATCTACATTCAGGGGATGGAATTGATGCAAAGAGAGTAGCATTATCCCGGACAGTTCCATCCATCCAGTTCATGATACTAGGCATAGAGTTCATTCTGATAGTTAGGCCTTCTCCATCATGGGACTCAATACTACATCGTATTCAAAAAGTTTCCTTCATGCTGTGACAAAGCTGTGGAATGATCTTCCTAATCGGGTAGTTGAATCGGTAAAACCTAAAAAGTTCCAAATTGCAGGAATGTTTTCATGTTGAACAGTATGATATAATTCTTGTTATAGTTTATATTTGAAATATCTGTTATGATGTTACTATTTTTGAAATATTTTATTTTATTGGATCATTATTTCTACCTGTTGGAGCGGTTGCTTTTCCAAGTAGGGTTTTAGATTAAATAATAATATTAATAATAATAATAATAATGATAATAATAATAATAATAATAATAATAATAATAATAATAATAATAATAATAATAATAATAATAATAATAATAATATGCCTATAACATCATAATTCTCATAATTCTTTTTTATTTATTATCCTCTAATATTATAATTCATTTATATCTCATCAGCCTAAAGAGTCATAAACTTACTGTATATTTTTTAGCCTATAACTATATAATTCTTTTATATCTCAACTGCGTATACCATTATAGTTCTTTTTTATTTATTAGTCTGTCGCTGTAAAATTCTTTCATATCTCCTCTGCCTATAGCATAATTCTTTTATTTTATTATTGTTATTTTTTTTTAATATAGTTTCCCTATAACAACACAATTCTTTGATATTTATTAGTCCATACCTACATCTACTTTTTAGCATCATAATTCCTTATTATTTCTTCTGCCTATCATGATCTCCTCCTACGCATATAGATGCAAAAGGCCTTGGTTAGATTTCGGCAGTCGTCTCCATCTTGAGATGTTAAATCAATACTTCTCCATTCAACATATCCTGCTCCACTCTTCATAGTCCTCATACATTTAGGCCTGGGTCTCCCTATTCTTTTAGTGCCTAATTAAGGCACTCGAGATATCTCGGCTATAGTATTATCTCTGATCGTGCTCTGTCATTTAACTCCAAATATTCTTTTGAAGGCTTTGTTCTTGAAGTTACAAAATCTCTTGGATATTGTTTCATTGTCATACCACGACTCGTGTTCATACAGTACCACCGATCTCAGTAAACAGATGTATAGCTTGACTTTTATATGTAATTTCAGGTAATTTGATTTCCCAATTTTACTTAACATAGCCAATGTGTGAATTGCTTTCTGTGATCTTTCATTAAATTTCAATTCTAAAGACCCTGCATTAGAGATCATAGTTCATAAATAATTTAAATGATTCTACCTCATTAATCGTATATCCTTCCAATGATATTCAATCTCCCTTTGCATAATACGTTCTCATCATCGCTGTCTTTTTTTTTTTTTATTCGTCTCCATGAGATATTTCATTCATTCTAGAAAGCAGGCATTGAGTACTCAAGGTCTGCTAATTCCCTTTTACCAACCAAGTCCAGTCCTTCTCCACCATCTCTAACTGTTTTATGCATCACAATATTCATTAGGAAGACTATAATTGTTTTATATTTATTTTTTTTTTGTTATTAGCCTATAGCTACATCTGCCTAATAGCATTTAATTCCTTTATAATTTTTTTGGCTATAGCAAAAAAATTTTGTTATTACCATATAGTTACATTTGTCTATTAGAATTAGATTTTTTTTTATTTTATTTGCAAGTAGCTATATATCTCAATCATCTGCCTAATAGTAATACTACTTGGAATTCCATTCTATTTATGTTATTAAAATGTCAACATTTTATTTTATTTTATGACGCCTATTATTCAATTACAAAGACTATGCTCTCCACATTCTACAATTCCCATTTCTAAATTCTCTTATTCTTCCATTTTTTTTCCTTTCTTGTTCGGATTGTGTTTCAACTATCAAAGCCTTCTCCTACAATGAGACCAGTTTTGTAAAAGTATTGTCATTAACAATTTAGGAGCATACTCTCAGACTAGCTTATTTTATTTTCAACATATACTTCTCACAAATAAAATAAATTCTTCATCACTGTATCGTTGTGAATAGTATTTTGCGGCCTTGGCGGTAAATATTACATTTAAAAATTAAACCATCATGCATCACCTTACACTATTTTGATGATAATTTGCTATACAACCTTATGGTTC
>NC_090734.1:38496261-38498761 GCF_036898095.1 Palaemon carinicauda
ATCTCAGTGTTGTCAGATGTATGAAGACAGAGGCAAATCTGTTGAGAATAGACCAGACAATTCGATGTATGTTTAGGCAAAGATACAGTGAACCGTAACCAGAGAGAAGGATCCAATGTATCACTGTCTGGCCTGTCAAAGGACCCCATAACTCTCTAGCATTAGTAACTCATGGGTGGCTGGTACCCTGGTCAACCTATTTTCTACCCTTTACAATAACGTACCAGTTTAAGAAACAGTTAATATAAACTTACACAAATAAATGAGGAAAATATTGTAACGTATATAGATAAAGAACTTGAATGCTGAAACATGTAGAGTTGGAACCTAAATCATACTGGAATGTACCCATAAGGGAACGAAGATGAGTAGCTTTGCAAACATAGCTTTATGAGTTACTTAAGACACTTTAATTCAATAAACTAGTCTGCTTCCGCTACGAAAACTGAAAGACATTGTTCTATTTCTGTGAGAGATTGAGGACAGCCATTTACAAGGGCTCTTGGTAATTCGAATTCGTTAACAAGATTCTTCAAGTAGTGTGACATGGACCACAACCTTGTGAAATCGGATTCTGAATTTATCCTCTTCCTTCTTCTGCCTCTATTGCGATATCTAATGACCCATTCTGTTATTTTAAATGTCCATCTATATGTCATTATAATTATATGTTCTGCCCAACTCCAATTCTTATTCTTTCATGTTGCTATTTTCCTACCTCATAGTGTTACTTCATCATTATTCCTTTCATTGTTCTTTGAATTGTAACAAACTTATATTCTCTCTCTCTCTCTCAAATGCATACTCACACAACACCAGACTGCTCTCTCAGTAAGCTAACTGCATCCACCCTATGTCCTCCCCCCAAAAAAAAGAAGATTACATTTATCACTAGGTTTTTCGGGAAATTTCCAAAGCACATTGCATATTGCGTATTGTCTCACAAACATGACAAAATACCTCATAAAAAAAACATTACAAATGCCCTTCTACCTATCTTGTATGGTGTCATAACACTCAAACTGATTACGTAAAACTTTGTAACCAAAATATGTGAAATAAAAATTTAATCCTTGAAAGTAATGTAAATTTACATATTCTGACTTGAATAAATATTACAACTAAATTAACTATGAAACTCTTACGTAATTTACATACAAATCTTAAATTTACATTAGAGAAACTCATCTTAGGAGCCGGCTAACCTTTCTTCAATGCACATATCATCCTCATCATCATCTCCTCCTACGCCTATTGACACAAAGAGCCTATGTTAGTTTTCGCCATTCGTCTCAGTCTTGACCTTTTAATTCAATACTTCTCCATTCATCATCTCTTACTTCAGGCTTTATAATCCTAAGCCATGTAGGCCTGGGTCTTCCAATTTTTCTAGTACCTTCTGGAGCCCAGTTAATCCACATATGGCACTCAAGTAAACTCTCTTATAGTTTCATTTCTAATCCTGCCCTGCCATTTAACTCCCAATATCCATTTGAGGACTTTATTCTCAAATCTACTAAATCTATTGGAGATTGTTTCATTGTCATACCATGACTCATGTCAATAGAGTAATATCGATCTCACTAAACTGATATATAGTCGTATTTTTATATGAAATTTTAGGCGATATGATTTCCAAATTTTACTTAACCTAGCCATTGTCTGATTTGCTTTTTTTCAATCTTTCACTAAACGTTTATTCTAAAGACCCTGTATTGGAGATCATTGATCATAAATAATTAGAAGATTCTAACTCATTAATTCTTTCTCTATCCAATGATATTTCATCTTCCATTGCATACTCCATTCTCATCATTTCTGTCTTTCTTCTATTTATCATCAGCCCAACTTCGTGTGAAAATTCATGCATTCAAGTAAGCAAGCATTGCAAATCTTGTGTTGTTCTGCTAAGAAGGAGAGCATCATCAGCATAGTCTATGTCTGTTAAATTCCTGTCACCAATCCAGTCTAATCCTCCTCTACCTTTTCTGACTGTTCTACACATTACAAAGTCCATGAGGAGGATGAACCACATAGGTGATAACACATTCCCTTGGAGTACTCTGGCCCAGGATATATAATCTCTTTTGAGGGGAGCTATCTTACGAAGCTGGTCTAGTGTAGAGTAAATACAGTTGTTTATCCATAATTATATTTATGTTTACATGTGTGCTCCATTCCCTTGGAGCTCATATGAAAACATAAATAAAATCTTGAATAAACAACTGTATTTACTTTACACTAGACCAGCTTCGTAAGATAGCTCCCGTCAAAAGAGATTATTTATTCCGGGCCTGAATCTATCGATTCAGTCTGATATAAATAATCTGTAACCATGTTTTCTCTACCTGATATATACTTTACATTAATACAATATGGTTGCAAACATAATGACCACCTAATTAGCCATTAATTAATATTTTTCATCTTATTAACAAAAGTTATATGATTATGATTTGAATACGCTGTAATATCTTCATTTTGTGGTTGATTCCCATAG
>NC_090734.1:38503761-38508761 GCF_036898095.1 Palaemon carinicauda
ATATATAGGGCTGATATATTTTATTAGATGCCCATAGATTCTGTTATATATATATATATATTTTTTTTCTCTTTTCTTTTTAACATTCCGGCTTATATATTTTTATTAGATGTCGAGAGAAAAATGATTTATATCTTTTTTTTTTTTAAATGTTGTTTTAAATGTATTTTTAACAATGCAAATGTAGAAATTTTCTTCAATTACATATTACTAGCGTACTAACAGCTTTTCTTACAAACACTTCCCGACAATTTACTCCTTTAGCGAATGAGGTGGCCACTCAAACGGCTTTAAACTGAATCAAGTACGGAGTATTGTCGGGACAAGGCGAAACGTTCCTTTGTAGCTGCATGCTGTGCCGTAACCTACGCCAAACAAGGATGTTCACGGCGATAAATATCACTACCGTGAAAGCCAGACCTGCTAGTAGTATGGGGTGAAGGATTTCCTTATAAGTCGATGACAGGTGGTCCCTTTCGGTAAGCTTCATCAACCGCTTTGCAACATGTCTGTTATACGGGAGAGGGAGTGCTGGCATTGTAGAGGTCCACGTGAAGTTCGCGAAGAAGGCCCGTTCTCTGATGAGTGTCCGTAGACCAGTCACCATGGAATTAGGGGAAGTCCCGATACAACCATCTGCTGCGACGAAGATGTGGGTGAAGGACGTGGATCCGTCAGGGCATGATACATTGAAGCCGTCCTTGTCGTATCGTATCCACGAGCCATTGTTCAATCTGCAATTGAACTCATTATTGTCAAAGGGATAAAGCTTATCCAGACAATTTTCACTTTTATGGGAGAGAGCACCGTCTAGTACTATACCTAACTCGCATGAATCCATTAAGTTTTTATGGAATTCAAATGAGTCAGCTGTACATATTTTTCTATCAATTGCATCTGAACAGTGAGATAATTGATTTAAGTCTTTAATGACCGTATATGTTTCCTTGTCTGGGGAAATCAATATGTGTCCTGTCAAACTGGATATTACTGGATTTGAGTGATTCGTCATGAAAGTCGGAAATGGGGATATCCTTTAAGATTGCCAGGCATCAGAAGAATCAAAGGGAATTGTAATCATAATCTTGTTATTATCTACGTTTACTGTAATTAGGCTGTGATAAAATTCTTACCTATATTCGTCTAACAAAGGTACATAGCCTAGTTTATCCCTTCCGTTCTCCAGAATTAACTTTAAGTAACTTATAGGCAACAAATGGGGAGACAGTACACCTTTAGTTGCTAACGTGATAGCTTCTACACAATCCTTGGATTTCTCAATGAAATGTGCAATTCTGTTATGTATGTGATCTATCTTTGAATCATAATATGTTAATGTTGCCAACAAATCCTGTACTTCCTTAATCTGAACGATATTATTTGAATGTTCATTTACTAAATCCATAATTTTATTGATTGAAGCTAACTGATTCCTTAGTTCTGACATAATCAATTCATCTTTATGAGTCAAGAACTCACTTTTCTTATTTTGATTACTAATTTTAAGACGATTGGAAATTCCTAAACCTAAACTTGCAACAGACCCAAAGATGCCTAATGCAGCATAAATAAACAGATTCCGTCTTTCTTTATGTTCGTGTTCTACAGTCCACATCAAAAGGTCATAAGCCAAAGATCCTGTCTCGTCAGTCTTAATTTTCAAGTCATCAGATAGCATCTCTGCAACTTTTAATGTTGATCCAAGCAAACTTCCTGTAGTCAAATGAAAATGTCTTCTATGCAACTCATCCAATGAGGCAGAAAACCTTGAAATGGCGGTTCTTAAGCTAGTGATATCATTCTCTTGAAGAAAAATTGCTTGCATATTCACTTCTACAATTACGTTGGTTGATGTAATAAAAATGTCTTCTTGTCTTTCAACTATAGTGCCATATTTAAAATTTATACTTTTAGTTTTAGAGCTCACCCCACACGAGAAAAATGTCTGAGCGAACAATATAACTCCCAACAACAAAAAATTCATCTTGGAAACCTGTAACGAAAAAAATATATGTAATTACTCCTGTGTTAAAAAGAAAACTTTTAATCACATAAAATAAAAAAAAAATTTCCCTCACTTCTTTTCCTCTCTTTTCTTTTTAATTTCTTATGTGAGCCAATGTTACTATTCTCTCATCCGTGGGTTGGGATACGTTTTGAACTCTAAACCTATTGGCCGTTAATGTTTCCAAAATGTTAAATGGGCCTTCAAACTTAGGTGTTAGTTTATAATTGAGCCTTTTTCGTACATTGATTTGAATATATACGTTATCACCCACGGTATATGTTTTAGTTGGTTTCGCTGTTTTATCATGATTCCTTTTCATTATGATTTGTGATTCTTCTAAATTCTTTCGAAGGATATCATATCGACTTATACTTGCATTTATACATTCTTTTAAAGGATTTGATAGCTTAGTTGTAGGTGTTAATACATGGAAAGGCGTTCTAACTGGGGTACCATACAATGCTTCATGCGGTGACATTTTAATTGATATATGATATGAATGATTCAGAGTACTCAGTGCCGCCGGTATTGCAATATCCCAGTTGGGGTCTGATCCCCCTAGTGTTACCCTTAATATATTTAATATCTTCCTATTTGCTCTTTCCACTAGCCCATTCGACTCTGGGTGATATATCATGGTATTTATTTTCTTTATGCTGAGGAATTCACACAATGAGGTAAGAAAGTGATTGTTAAATTCACCACCCGAGTCTGAGATTATCATGTGTGGAATTCCATGTTTACAAATGTAACACTCGTAAAACTTCCTAGCGCATTCAATCGCAGTTTTAGTTTTAAGCGCTATTAGTTCTGTATATCGAGTTAAAGCATCTATAATTACTAAGAGGTGCTTATTTCCTCTGTCTGACTCGTAAAATCCTGTTAACAAATCTAAATGTATTCTTTCAAAGGGTTGATTGGGCACAGGATAAGCTCCTAGGCTGACAGGTGTTTTCGTATGCCCTTTGTTTTCTTGACATGTGCGACAATTAGCTATGTGTCTTTTTATATCTGTAAGCATTGTATGCCAATAAAACAATGATTTGGCTTTCTGTGACATTAATGAGAACCCCGGGTGTCCATGTAATGGATTTGAATGCAACCAATTCAGGACAGTGGAAATAAGTGAGATTGGTACTATTACCTGGTCGTTAGTTACATGTGGTGTATTGCGGGTTTTCCTTGTCACAGTCCTACTCAGAATATTATCTTTGATTATATAATTCTGCTGCTTATACTTTATATATTCCTTTTCCTTATGATTGCCTTTCAAAGCATTTATAATTGTTTCTATTTTCTGATCTTTTCTTTGCTCAGTCTGTAACAATTCAGCGCTCCAGCCTAAATCTTCTTGTTCAGATATTGTTTTTACAATAGGCATGGATGTTGATATATCTATTAATTCAGCTAAAGGCTCCGTACAAGATGACACGGGGTTGCGTGATAATGCATCCGCAATGATATTTGCTTTCCCAG
Source organism: Palaemon carinicauda (assembly GCF_036898095.1). Classification (NCBI taxonomy): domain Eukaryota; kingdom Metazoa; phylum Arthropoda; class Malacostraca; order Decapoda; family Palaemonidae; genus Palaemon; species Palaemon carinicauda. The sequence continues at coordinate 38,507,246 of NC_090734.1, forward strand.
GTAAATACCCGATTCTTGCGCCAAAATCATGAATGATCAAATGCCACCGAGTTCGTTTAGGGCTGTGGTTGAAGCCTTTAAAAAACTCTGTTAGTGGTTTATGGTCAGTAAGAACCTTAACGGGATAACCGTAAATTATGAACTTAAAATGCACTAGCGAATTAACAATAGCTAGCCCTTCCTTGTCTATTACTGCATACTTACTTTCGGAAGTTCTCAATTTTCGAGAATAGAAAGCTATCGGGAAAAATTGTTTATCATATTGCTAAAGCAATACCCCTCCTACTCCTAAGTCTGAGGCGTCTGTTGCAATGAAGAATTCCTTACCGAAGTCAGTATTTTAAGATAGGAGAACTACACAGTTCATCTTTCAAAGTATTAAACGCCTGTTGATGTTGCTCAGACCATATGAAATCTACGTCCTTCTTCGTAAGATCAGTTAAAGGAGCGGCTATTATTGAATAGTTGCGTATAAAACGCCTGTAATATCCACTACAACCCAGAAATTGCTGTATTCCCTTGACATTAGTAGGTATGGGAAAATTACGTACAGTCGACACCTTATCATGGACTACTTTAAGACCTTGGCTTGACACCATGAAACCCAAATATATTAATTCTGTTTTGAAAAATTCACACTTACTAATCTTTACCCTTAAGTTGTGTTGTCTTAATCTCTGTAGTACTAGTTCTAACTTACGTAGATGTTCTTCTAAGGTGTTGGAAAAGATCAAAAGATCATCCATATAGGCATGCAATATATCCCCTAACAAGTCTCCAAACACTATGTTAATCATTCTTGTAAATGTTATAGGAGCACAACGTAAACCAAAAGGCATCCTTAAAAATTCATAATGTCCCCTGGCTGTGCTGAAGGCTGTGTATGGGATACTATCTTCTTCTAATGATATCTGGTGAAAGCCTTTAAGTAAATCCAAACTGGTAAAATATTTATTCTGACCTAACAAAGACGAATAATCGTCAGTACATGGCACTGGGAATCGATCAGGGATCGTTTCCTCGTTTAGACGACGAAAGTCGACACAGATACGCCATGTTCGATCTTTTTTCGGTACAACTATTAAAGGAAAATTATAAGGGCTGTTTGATTTCCTAATGACTCCTTCTTCTAGCATTCTCCCTACTTCATCATTTATTTCATTCTGGAATTTCATAGGGAGTCTGTACGAGGGTACATAGATAATTTTCTGCTTGTCCTTTAACCTTATTTGATGCTCGATCACATCTGTTTTTCCTAAGGATCCATCCGTAGTGGAAAGAACATCTTGATATTTAGTTAAAAGTTCAAAAATTTTATGCTAAATTTCTTTGTCTTGAATGTCCTTATTGATTTTATTTTTAATAGATCGCAAAAGGGATTCATCCGCAACTGATTGAGAGTGATTGATTTCAGCAACGGTAAGAATACGATGTTTATAAACTTCTACATCCAAAATATGTTGATTTTTGTGAATTACTAAAGTGTTATTTAAATGATTACAGACTTCAATATTAC
>NC_090734.1:38523761-38528761 GCF_036898095.1 Palaemon carinicauda
CAGCTGATGCAGTGATTCCCCAGCCTCAAGAGGAGATCCCTCAAGATCAAGTCCAGGTGGACGTGGAAGTCGCAGTTGCGATGCAAGACATCCAGTTGGATGACAGGATGTCTGACCTGGACGAACGTTTGGAAGAAGACCTCCTGGCAGAAGGTCAGGATGAAGTTCAAACCCCGGATGTCGTAGAGGATGTGGTCGACGAGGTGTCGGCTACTCCGGTTCAGATGCCGGAGCCTATCCCCTCAACATCGGCTGGTCTCCCAGTAGAACTGGGACAGGCCCTCTCTTCGATTGTTGGAATGATCCAACAAATGCAGAAGGAGAATCAGGAGAAGGCGGCTGCAATGGAACTGCGTATGCAGTCCCTGGCAGAATCACATGGGCCCCGGAAAAGGCTCAATGTGAAAGACCTTACCATATGCTCAGATGCTAACCCATGGAGGTATGCTGAGCACATGCCGATGACGACTGGAAAGATCGTCATCTCGGATAAGCCGGGTTCAGTTCCCCTAGAGGAGGTAGAATTCTGGCCCAGCAAGGCATCATATCCAGACTGCTATGTCTGGCTGAGAAAAGAACCAGCTTCAAGGGAGGAGACAGAGCCGAAGAAGGTCATTATTATGGACCACGCTAAGGCTCAAGCCCTACTTTCATCCTCGATGAAAGAGAGGGGCTTCTCTAACTCGAAGGTAGCTGCATTGAGCAAGAAGCTCCCTTCTTTTGTGTCCTCTCCTGATAGAGCCTTCCCCTTTTTACAGAAAGGGTTTGCGGCTGTCCTAAAGGCAGTCGAGGCCGGCAAGCCTTGCCCCTCCCTGGAGGAGTGTAAACCCTTGTCGCTGGCCCTGCCTATGAACCACAAAGACTGGAAGGATGTCCATCTGACATTCTCAGTGGGAAAGTTGGAGGCTGAAAATGCCGGACGGCAATTCGGCGAGGACCTCCCCAAGCTGTCCGAATCTCTTTTACGAAGAGAGTTCAAGACAAAAGAGAGACTGGCTGCCTCAATGTCTCATCAGACTACTCTTGAGACGATGGCAAGTGACCCCAAGGTCCATGAAATGTTCATGGTAGTGGCTAAGTCTCACCTAGCCACAGTGACGAAGGACCTTTATGGCTTCGTCAAGGCAAGGAGAGCTTGCAGGGAGTTCGTGTTCACCAGGGCTTCGGTGAGACACGAGCCAAGGAAGTTAATCTCCTCCAACATTTGGGGAAAAGACCTTTTCCCTACCGATGTGGTCAAAGAGGTTGTTGATAAGGCCGCCGTGGAGAATAGAAACCTTCTCCAGAAGTGGGGCCTGGCTATCAAAAGAAAATCTTCCCCGGATGAGGGTCCTCAACCAAAGAGGAAGAATATGAGGACTAGGCTACCGTCTCGGCCAGCCAAGCCTTATAGACAGCAACAGCAACTGCAATTGCCATTGCCTCCAGTGCCCCAGATGGTGGCACAAACCCCGACTACTTTTCAGTGGGTACCCCAGGCTGTGCCAGGTCAGTCAACCACATTCACCCCAACGTTCGAAGGACAGTCTTCTTCCTTTCGTGCAAAACCTAGAGGAGCAGCCAGAGGCTCGTCTAGGCGCCCCTCAAGGGGAAGGGGATTCAGAGGTGGTCGTGGTCAGGGAGGCAAGACCTCAGGACGGCAGTCCAAGTGAAACGATACCGGTAGGAGGGAGACTGATGAAATTTTGGGATCGCTGGACCTTCGATCCCTGGGCCCAAAGCCTACTCAAGAATGGACTGGGCTGGAGCTGGTACAGCACTCCACCCCCGTGCCTTCGGTTTTTCCAACACTCCACCCCCGTTTTGGAGGAGTACGTTCAAGAACTGTTGGAGAAAAAGGTGATCCTAAAGGTGAAGTCCTTCAAATTCCAAGGGAGGCTGTTTTGTGTTCCCAAGAAAGACTCGGAAAAGCTCAGAGTCATTCTGGACTTGTCGCCACTCAAAAAGTTCATAGTGAATTGCAAATTCAAGATGCTAACACTGCAACACATAAGGACCTTACTGCCCAAGAGGGCATACTCAGTCTCTATAGACTTGTCAGACGCCTATTGGCACATTCCAATCAGCCGTCGACTCTCCCCCTACCTAGGGTTCAGGCTACAACGGAGACTGTACGCCTTCAGAGCTATGCCATTCGGGCTAAACATAGCCCCAAGGATTTTCACGAAGCTTGCGAGCGCAGCTCTCAAACAATTACGCCTAAAGGGAATTCAGGTAGTAGCCTACCTGGACGACTGGCTGGTGTGGGCAGCATCCGAGACCGAATGGTTGCAAGCTTCCAGTCAGGTGATCCAGTTCCTAGAGTACCTAGGCTTCAAGATCAACAGAAAAAAGTCTCGACTTTCTCCATCCCAAAAGTTCCAGTGGCTGGGAATCCACTGGGACCTTTTGTCACACAGTTTCTCCATCCCGACGAAGAAAAGGAAGGAGATAGCGGGCTCTGTCAAGAGACTTCTAGATTCCGAAAGGATATCAAGACGCGAACAGGAGAGGGTACTAGGCTCTCTCCAGTTTGCTTCAGTGACAGACCCAGTGCTAAGAGCACAGCTAAAGGATGCAACCGGAGTTTGGAGAAGGTATGCATCAAACGCGCGAAGAGACCTGAGAAGACCAGTGCCGCCTTGGCTACGTACTCTTCTCAGACCTTGGTCCCAAGCCAGACATCTAAAGAAGTCGGTTCTTCTTCAGCCACCTCCCCTGTCGATGACGATTCACTCAGACGCCTCAAAGGAGGGATGGGGAGATCACTCTCAGCGGAAAAAAGTCCAGGGGACTTGGTCCAAGCTATTCAGGACCTTTCATATAAACTTTCTAGAAGCTATGGCAGTGCTCCTTACCTTAAAGAAAGTCTCCCCGCGTCACTCGATCCACATAAGATTGGTGATGGACAGCGAGGTGGTTGTGAGATGCTTGAATCGACAAGGGTCGAGGTCACCACCTCTCAACCAAGTGATGTTAGCCATTTTCCGATTGGCGGAAAAGAAGAAGTGGTACCTGTCGGCAGTTCACTTTCAAGGAGTCCGCAATGTGACAGCGGACGCTCTATCCAGGTTCACACCGATAGAGTCGGAATGGTCCTTAGACGCAGGATCATTCTCCTTCATTCTGAATCAAGTCCCAGAACTGCAAATAGACCTCTTTGCGACGAAAGATAACAAGAAGTTGCCCCTGTACGTGTCCCCGTACGAGGACCCCTTAGCGGAAGCAGTGGACGCAATGTCCCTCGACTGGAACAGATGGTCCAGGATTTATCTGTTCCCTCCTCACAACCTTCTGTTGAGGGTCCTCAACAAACTGAGATCCTTCAAGGGGGTAGCGGCAATAGTGGCCCACAAGTGGCAGAACAGTATGTGGTTCCCCTTGGCGTTGGAACTACAGATGAAGTTCGTGCCGCTACCACATCCAGTTCTGACCCAGCGAGTCCAGAAGTCGACTGTCTGCGCTTCATTACAGAAAACCCGGACCCTGCAGCTCATGATTCTCTCGCCCTTGCGGTGAGAAAGCATTTCGGGATTTCGAAAGCCAGCATAGACTTCCTAGAGGAATATAAGTGCAAATCGACTAGAAGGCAATATGAGTCATCTTGGAGAAAGTGGGTGGCCTTTGTCAAGGCAAAGAATCCGCAGGAGATCTCAACAGACTTCTGCTTATCTTTCTTCATCCACCTCCATGGCCAAGGGTTGGCAGCTAACACGATTTCAGTGTGTAAATCCGCTTTGATGAGACCCATTTTATTTGCCTTCCAGATCGACCTAGGTAACGAGATCTTTAATAAAGTTCCGAAAGCCTGCGCTAGGCTCAGACCTTCAGCACCTCCAAAGCCCATCTCATGGTCTTTAGACAAAGTTCTTCATTTCGCCTCCCTGTTGAGCAATGAAGAATGTGCGTTAAAGGATTTGACGCAAAAAGTTATTTTCCTATTTGCACTCGCGTCCGGGGCCAGGGTTAGTGAGATCGTAGCCCTCTCGAGAGAGGCAGGTCGTGTTCAGTTCCTGGATGGGGGGGGATCTGAACCTGTTTCCGGATCCTACGTTTCTCGCCAAGAATGAGTTACCCACCAACAGGTGGGGTCCCTGGAGAATCTGCCCTCTGAAAGAAGATGCATCTCTATGTCCAGTAGAATGCCTAAAGGTCTATCTTCATAGAACTTCAGACTTCAAGGGTGGTCAACTATTCAGGGGAGAAACATCAGGCTCAAATTTATCTCTGAATCAACTCAGAGCGAAAATCACATATTTTATTCGCAGAGCGGATCCTGACAGTACACCCGCAGGTCACGATCCGAGGAAAGTTGCCTCATCCCTTAATTTCTTTAATTGTATGGATTTTGAACATCTCCGTTCATACACGGGCTGGAAGTCTTCCAGGGTGTTCTTTCGCCACTATGCAAAGCAAGTAGAGGAACTTAAGAGATCTGTGGTAGCAGTGGGTCGTGTAGTTAACCCTACTGTTTAAATCTGCGAGGAACAGTGGTCTTAATTGGGACGATTAAGTCCAGGTTGAGTGTGTAGGTACATACTGTACTACAAACTAAATGAGGGCACCAAGTGCCCATATAGACTGTTCCTTCTTTCAAAGGTGAACCTAGCATAAGTTCAGACATGTGTGCCGAGCGTTTCTAACGCTAATGTGATTGATTTGTAATACAGACTTTTATGACTTGATACCTTGGTATCTTATTAAAGTGGTGTTTAATGGTTTTTCTTTCAGATAAACAAGTTCTGTTTACTATCATACTTATGCTTAAAGTTTTGGGTTACCCTCTTTTATATATATATATATATATATATATAATTGTTGTTAACCTGTCTGTTTATTATCTGTCAATAAACTTGTTCTCAAGAACCTTGCGTCTCTTTCACCTGTGTCAATTTATTGGTATAATTGAGCATTTTGATTCTATGTATCTTATCTGGGATAATTCTGATAGAATTGTTCTGTTATGCAAGCTATGTTGCATTGGTTTATGTAGTCCCCTAATGGGAGGACTCCGTCCCTTA
>NC_090734.1:38536261-38553189 GCF_036898095.1 Palaemon carinicauda
ATTTAACTTTTATAACATATTTACTTCCAGTCGCATTTTTTGATTTATATTTACTTCTCTGGTTTTAATTGAGTATTCTTTTAATCTTTATTTATAATAAACGATATCGGCGTTAATGACCTTCGATGTCAGGATGCCAGAGAACTTCAAATCAGTTAATCAATTATAGGGTGACCTGGGCACGAGCCACCCGTTGAGATACTACCGATAGATAGTTATGGAGTCTTTTGACTGGCCAGACAGTAGTACTTTGGATCCTTTTCTCTGGTCACGGTCTATTTTCCTTTTGCCTTCACACACACACACACACACACACACACACACACACACTGTAATTGTTCAGTGGCCACTTTCCTCTTTATAACGGGGTAAGAGACTTTTTAGCTATGGCAAGCAGCTCTTCTAGGAGAAAGACACTCCAAAATGAAACTATTGTTCTCTAATCTTTTGTTGTGCTTTAGCCTCTGCACCATGGTCTTCCACTGTCTTGGATTAGAGTTCCCTTGCTTGAGGGTGCACTCGGGTACACTATTCTATCTTAATTCTCTTCCTCTTGTTTTGTTGAAGTTAAAGTTTTTATAATATATTTAGAAGATATTTATTTTAAGGTTGCTCTTAAAATATTTTATTTTTCTTCGTTTCCTTTCCTCAAGGAGCTATTTTCCCTGTTGGAGCCCCTGAGCTTATAGTATTCTGCTTATCCAACTAGGGTTGTAGCTTAGCAAATAATAATAATGATAATAATAATAATAATAATAATAATAATAATAATAATAATAATAATAATAATAATAATCACGATCCTCCCCTAATCAAGTTCAAGAAACTCCCCACCGCAAATGAGATCAGGGTGTTTTGTAGGAAGTAAAATATGTATGCGTTTTTCTTCATAGTGATTGTTTATTGTGTTCTAGTCTCTGGCTTAGCTGACTGGTTGAAATTGACAATGAATGGAGGCATTTGAATAGTAGGGCGTGGACAGCTGTTCAGCGTGGTGTATTCATGAAGCGTTCTATGTATAAGGTGTTCTAAACTCTTTGCGTTTTTGTTGAATTCCTGGAAGAGGATCTAGGACTTAAACCAATTATTCTAATGGTTTCAAGTAATCTAAGAGTTATTAGTTTGGAGATAGGATAACAACCTTACCCTAGGGCTGCCTAGGTTAAGGTGACCAAGTATGGATTTGATCGACCTAGATAACAACACTTTGACAATGACCTTGGATATCCAGTGTAGCCGAGAAAGGGAGTAAAGGATTGTGACTAGACTATATCAGAAAGTAGATATTTTAGAAGAAGGAAATGGGAACAAGAGGAGAGGGATAGTTCAGAGGGAGGCATTGAATACCATGTTGCAAGTAGAGTAGGTCGAGTGGACAAAATAAAACGGCTGACAACAACAAGGTATGTCCCTCTCGTAAAATTAACAGCAACAAATACCACAGAAAACATGTAGCAAATTCTGTATATGAAGGTAGATCAATAGTATTTTAGAACATAAAGTAAAAGGTAAAGTAATAATCATGCAAATTTTAGATACAGATGGTAAAGCTGTGATACTACTTAGGAACCCAAGTAAGATGGAGAAATATTAAAGGCAGCCGCCGTCTCCACAGAGAAACGTTGTGGACTATAAAAGCAATAAAAAAGAATGTATTAGCAGTTTTTAATGAAAAAGAACGTGTAAGGGATTCACGATCTTTAATTACTTCTGGTCCTCAGGAGGACTCATATCAGATAAAGTGTCGACAGCCTATAGAAGACACCAGGAAAATAGGGATACTAGCACCAATCTATTGGGGAATAGAAGAGGAGGAAATTAAGGAATGTAAGTGTGATCAGGATATTGTTGTGAGCAAAATACAAAGGATGTGGAAAGGTAAGAGAGAGGGTGGATTAAAAGCTAAATGTGTAAAGATTACATTTTAGGGGAATGAGATTCCACAAAAAATAAAATTTTGAAATAGAATAATACAGGTTAAACCGTTTAGACCAACAGTTCTACAGTGTTTTAAATGAAAAAAAAATGAAAAATGTGTAGGAGACCATATAGTTTAAGACTGCAGTAAAGACCAAGGTCCAATTGAATTGCACAAATTTCTTGGGGGAAGTATGTCGCTAGTTATAGGGGGCTGTGAAGTGGTCAAAGAAGCACAACGAATACAGAGAGTAAATACATTGAAAAATGTAACTTATGACTAAGCGAAAATCAAATTTAATCAGAGGAAGAGGGAAAATATAAGAGATTATGAAAAATGTGATCAGGTAAGTAATGAAACGGCAGAAACAGGGATGAAGGATGGCATGTTAAGTTCAGAATTTTGTACTAAACATATAAGAGACGAAATTTTCAAAAGAAAGTATAATGAAATTTGGAAAAGGGATAAAATGAAAACGAAGCATAAAAGCTGCAAAACTGATGGGAAGCAAACTGAGCACAAAGAAAGTTCTAAAGCTGAAATAAAAACGGACTCTGAAGATATAGTAAAAATATGCAGATACATCTGAGTTGTACTAAGAATTCTGGCATACATGGAAACTTCTGAGAGTTATTCCATATTGATGGATGAAAATGTTGAAAGTGAAATGATAGTAAAGTTTGGTATAACTCAACGATGGGGAAATGGAAAATCTTATAAAGGATATACGTAAGGGAAAAAATCTTTAGCAAGTAAAAATTTATAATAATATGTCAAAATTATCTATAACTCAATGGAATGTAAGGGAAATGGGGTTCTAACAGTCTGACGGAGTTAAAACTGATGCTAAACAGCGTCAAACCACGTTTGTTGTGTATGTGAAAAGTTTTTGAAATGAGATCAACACGTACAATTTTTACTGTGTAGAGTTCTAAGGAAAGACAGAGTAGGTCAAAGAAAAGAGGGTGAAATTATCCTTATTAGATGTAGCGTTTGTTATGTAGGGGGAAGCACCACAGAATATCCAAATGGTAACATAGAAGTTCAACATATCAAGGTCAAACTCAAGAGAGATAATTTACATGTAATAGATGCTGACTAAAGAATTTGATTATTACATAGAGACAATTGGGGAGAGATTTTTATAATTGTAGGGGATATTAATGTTCATCACTCCTTTTGGGAACCTGATATCGTTGAAAATAAAGTCAACACAGCGGAAAAAAGGATACTGGAAGTTTTTAATTAAAATGACAATTTAGTACTAATTACGACACCTGGATTGCATACAAGATTCAATCTATTGCAGTGAAATTTTCAACAATAGGTTTATGTTTCACTTCATCTATAAAAATAAAAGAACTAGCTGACATGGGTAGCGACTACACGCCCATTATAACATATAGGTACTTGGAAACGGAACAAACTGTGTTATGGAAAAGAAAGAGGTGGGTGTAGGCAAGGTCTGGTCAGGCACCAACCCACGATCAAGAGCCGATTTCATCTTACAAAATCTAGAGTACGTGCCGATCATTAACCTATATAGGAATAAAATACTTAACTCTATATTTTCCAATCCTGTGTAATTTCCCTCCATGGTAAATCCTTTTTCCATCTGTATCCACATCTAATGGCTTGAGAAGTAGGTGTGAAGAGATAAAGTTCTTTGTCAGGTTATCTGAAAACCTTAAAACCATCATCAGTAAAGACAAATTATATGTCAATCCGTTTGTTTTTAGAATGACGGCTTATAAATGTGTTTTTAATTCTATTAAAAATATAAAGAAATGTCGGACTGAAAATTCTTTAATCAGAATTACTTACATTAATCAATCATCAATAGTTAAACATTACAGCTTGTTAATTAATAAGACCGGATATTCATTTAAAAAGGAAATTAGAAAAAGATATTGAAAACTTTATATATAATGTATATATGTGATAATATATAATATAAGGACACTGACATCTGATAATACAAGGTTCACTTCTATCGTGTCCACCTTCCTTTAAGATTTTTGACATTTTTAACCGTTGTGTGCAGACCCCGTATTCTTAAAAAATCAGTCCACAGCGGACATTATAACCTATTAACTCTCCTGGTTAATCAACAAAACTTTTAACATCACTCGACAATTTCTTGATGGCTCAATTACTAGTCTTTAACACCATCTCTCCAGGGTGGAAATCAAACAACCTCTCCATCTTTTCTAATTGTTAATTAAGGTATTCATCACTAGGATGAACAAGTGCTCCCTGGGATTTAGAAATCTCCTGAGTCAAGTACTGTTCTTAACAACTGTTATTGAAGGAATTTTCCTACAATATACATTTATCTTATTTCTCTCTACTATAAAAACAAAAAACAACATATAGTTCAGTCATTTTAAAATACTTTTTTTTTCATGGAGATAAGACAGGATATTAAATGATCCAAACGATTAAGAGGTATGGACTGACTCTGCTTCACCCAGGTGAGTGGCGAACTATAAGCCGCCAGAATATGTCACCCTGCAGGCTCTAGCGGCTTAATCCCTATCCAGGACCAGACCTAACCTACTGTATATATAGACCTTGGATGTACTTTACTTACTTTAACAGCTGCTTTTCCAATCCCATACGGCAGGGGAACCCTACTCTACAGCACCTCCACTGTCGTTTTATCTTGTTCGTTCAGAATATTCAACATTTCATATCTCGTTTTGCCCATTTACTGTTAAATCGTAACTGTCAAACGACTCATAGAATAAGAAAGTCTTCAGTCTCCCGTTGAAGGTCATAGCGTTGTGGAGAATCAATTTTATGTTGTTTTATGAATTTGTTGTTCGCCAAATCCAGAGAGAGAGAGAGAGAGAGAGAGAGAGAGAGAGAGAGAGAGAGAGAGAGAGAGAGAGAGAGAGAGAGAGAGAGAGGGTACTTAACCCTGGACAGGTAGCGTGGATAAACTCTCCCGCTATAGGTAGCGTGGTGTCATATGTGTTACGTTCACTTCGGGCGCTTATACCTACTTACCATTAGGACCTTTTTTTTTCTTTTTTTTTAGTTTACTAATTTGAAGACTTTACTTTCAATTGGTGAAAAAGAAAAAAATCCTGAATATAGAAATAACACTTCACTCACAAAATTAAGAAAATAAGTATACAAATATAAATTTTTTCAAATAACAGGCACTGTACACTTAAAAATAATGAACTTCATTAATACTAAGTATTCTCTTGAAAGTAGAAGAGTTGCTCAGTTGATTGATGTAAAGACATCGAGGATTGGAGCAGAACTGCAAAATCCGTAAAAAAAGAAAAAGCTGTGAATTTTTTTGTACACAAAATCACTAAAATTTTTGGTGTGAAAGGAATGCTATATTTATTGTAGTAATACTTATTGGATCTGGATTAAATTTTCCAAAAGTCATCTACAATGATCCTAGATGATGGCAAAACAATAAAAAAATATATCTAGTAACTATAAACTGGAAAAGAATGGCTTGGTTTCAATGTAACCCCTACCACAAGAGATTTACGGAAATGAAAGGCAAATTTAGAGTACTAATAAATGATGGATATGCATGAAATTTTGACAAAGTAATCTTAAATGACCCTAGATGAGGGCAAAAATAACTTATAGCAATTAATAAAGTAATAAGTAATAAAGCAGTAATGTAAAATGCAAAACTTTAGCGATGGAATAACTTACCCGCTTTATGGTAACGTAGTGTCAGATATGCACCAATTTCCACTTTGAAGGGCGATATCCGGTTAACGCGGCGAAATCATGCAAGGCGCCGCTGCGCAGGAACCAAAAATCGAGTTTTGCACAGAATCGTGGTGCAGATATGACACCACGCTACCTGTCCAGGGGTGTAATGATTGTTTGTAGTGAGCAAGACTGTTGGATATTGAGGTTGTTTGTTTACTTTTTTATAGCTAGGCTAGGTCGGCGGTGAATGTCTTTTTCTATTTGACTGCAGCAGAAGACAGTTGAGTCCCAAAGACTGGACTACTTTTTTTTTCTTTTGTTCATCGACAAGCTTGAAAGTGATGTTTTTTTTTTTTTTTCATAAAAGCTGCAGTTCCTTCTTTGGAGTTTTTGTTTGTCCCTGGACTGTTGGGTGCCTTCTGCATATGTATAGATAAGTTGATGAATACCCTGTACGTTTCATGATTTGGATATAGACTGCTCTTTGAGAATTTCTGTAACTGCTCATGACCAGGCCTGATATAAGTTCCGGTTGATGACAATGATGTCGACATTGGTTTGGCCTTGATATGCAGATATGGTATTCTGAGAATAAAAGTAGTTAAGTGATTGCACATTCGAATTGGCAGCAGGCGAATACTGTTGCCACAAAGTAGTGGCAGTGGGCTGGAAGGACTGTTAACCTTGTGTAGATGACGGTGACCCCAGTCACCCCACACAAACATCTATATATTAATACGATAGCGTTTGTGTTATTTATTTTGTGTCACGCTTTAAAGAAAATGGAAATAATTTCTTGGTATACTCGCGTGTCACGCTTTAAATAAAACGGAAATAATTTCATGGTATACTTTTACAAATTCATATTAGACTCTGATTACTTAACCAAAGCACATCTTATATAATTTTCCAATTTTGTCTTTAGCACCTGACTTTTTTTTTCTTTTTGAATATTAGACAAAAAATTGAGTTCCGTCAATTTCCATAACTTAGATTATAAAATTAATCCCGGGCCTTTTCATTTAACAACTAATCCGTTCTTATTGTAAAATATTTCTCGTAATTCTGATCACCATTTTCTTCAAATCTGCCTAGACATTACTCAATTTCTCTTCAGCCTATCATATTCAGTGACAATTAATAAAGCTCAAGGACAGACTTTCGATAAGGTTGGGATATAACTACCACAATCTTGCTTTACTCATGGACAACTTTATGTAGCCTTCTCAAGAGCAAGGGCTATGAACAGTGTAAGAGAAGAGCAACTACCTTCACTAGAAATATTGTATATAAAGAAGTTTTGTAAATTGTTTCATGTATTGCTAATTTTTAAAAATAAATATACAAGTTAAATCTTATCTCATTTTATTCAAACATATATAGATTAGGAAAAAGATAATTAGTATTGAAAATAGCATTTTGTTTAATTTACACTGGTTCCGCTTGTATATATTAAATATTTAAGACTTTTCGCTTATGTTTCAGTATTAAGTTGTAATTATTTTTTGCTGGGTTATGGAATGTGGTTCGTATTTTAGTGTTATGTGATTTATTTCAGTCAAGTATATTTTTTGGGTACTGTGTGTGAACTGTCAGTGTTGAGTTTTGTGAAAATATAGTGAGTTCTGTGTACTCACACGCACCATTATATATATTCAAAATATTGTATGGTGTGGGTATTCTGGTCTGTTTTAGGGTTGTTTAGGATTAGTGATAAATGGGATTTTTTGTTGAGGTTGTTCGTAAGAACTATAGTTTTAAGTTTATGTTTCGCTTTACTGCTTCATCTGTTCAGTAGTCCAGTTGACGTAAAAGTAAGGGGAAACTTTGTGTTGTGGGAATTTTGTCTGTTAGTTATTCAAGGATGTGGGGCTTGTTCTTTCAACATCCCGCAACAATGTCTTCAGTCATTCAGATGTCTCGTGGGAGCTTATTGTATAGTCTCGGGGCCGCACATTTAAAGCCTCTGGAGCCTAAAGTAGACATATATCTAGGTTCCAATAATTTAGAATATCGGTAACTATTATCGTGTCAACACGATCTGTTGGCTACGCAAGTTGTAGCAATTCTTTTAAGTATTTTGGGCAACCGGTTCTGATAACTTGGTGGGTTTTTGTACTTATTTTGAACTAATTTCTCGTTTTAATTGGAAGCCAGTGTAAATCAATTAGTATAGGGGTGATCCTTTTGCTAGGTGGGACACATTTTATCAGTCTTGCTCCTCTGTTTATTAGGTTTTGTAATTTCTTAAGTTATACTTTTGGTAAATTGTGATAGATGGAGTTACAGTAGTTAATCGTGGTAATAACACAGCTTATCACAAGTTTCTTTACAAAATTTTATTCCGGGTACCTTTTTTAAAAAAGCAATATTTCTTAGATGATAATCAGCTGTTTTACTACATTATTTATTTGAGCATTGAGAGATAGATTGCAGACAAGAAATAAACCTAGATCACGAAATTTACTAGTTATCGGCTCTAAGTCAGTTTTTAATGTTCATTTGAATATCACACAAGCTTCTCATTGTTTCTCATTACAACCATCACGAAATCTGTTTTGTTGTCATTTAATTTTAGTTGTTTAATTATCATCCATTCTCTAACTCTATCAAGGATTCTGTTTAGAGTTTGTGGTGCCATCTATATTATTTCTGGAGAAGTAGAATTGTGTCATCCACATAAAGATTGAACTTCACACCATGCCTTTGTGGGGTTCTCGATAGACCAATAGTATAGTAGCAGAATAAGATTAGGCCAAGTACACTCCCCAGGGGTACCCCATGGCTTAATGGTTAATATGATGAATAAGAGTTTCCAAATTGTACACTCATTTCTACCAACAAAGTAGTCTTTTAGGTATAAAAAAGCTTGATCTTCAGCACCGATGCACCGAAGATCATTTAGTAGCAGTCCATGCACAATTGTGACAAAAGCCACACTAAGATAGAGTAATATTGAAATACCACATTCATTTTCATCCATTTCCAGCATATAATTCACAACAGAGTAGATGGCTGTTTCCGTAGAGTATAATTTTCTGTGGTCTTTTGGTTTGTTTAACCTTGTGCAGTTATTACACTTTGGCTTATGCAAATTACACTCCTTAGTGGAATGTTTTCCTGGACATTTCATGAAGACTCTATGATCATTATTAGAATTTGCAATCTTTTTTTCAAGATGTCCAGAACTCTGACAGTGGTAGCAGGTGATCATGTGGTACCTATCACATTTGTTATAAGTACCCCATTGTAACAAAATTTTGTCCACATTATCATTAATAGCCCTCCGAACTTCAGGATCACATTTCAGCACATAGTGAATCATATTTTCGTAAGGACTACATTTATCTTCTCATGTATATTATGGATTTGGTCTAGGTGACGATTTCTTTGAATCATGGCAATTTACAAGTTAATCTTCATCATTGTACATATTGAATATCATTATTTTTGGTTTTAATTTTCCTATTTTTCTCATTTACTGTGTCGCCAACCAATGTATGAAATTTTGTTTGCAACCTCTTCTGTGATCATTTTGTTAGCAAAGTTTACAACAACATTTCCATTTGTATTTGACCTCGTGTTAAGTATAAAAATGACTTTTAAGTGCCTTTTCAATCTCGTGTTTTCTTTTAGTCATTTTATTTGTATTTGTTGATTTGATTACAAACATATTTTTTCCGTCACTATACCTCTTTTGATCCGGTTTTTGGTCCATCAATGATTGAAGTGTTGCCTTAATTGATTCCATATTCATATGAAGATTATGAACTTTCTCAGTAAGGTTAGTGGTCAGGGAGGAATTGGCTGCGTGAGTGCTAGGATCTGAAGCTTTGTTTTCCAATTCAGCAATTTTCGCGTCTTGTTCGCTCAGAACATCTTCTCTTAGACTAACTTCTTTCTTCAATTTTCATATATATAACTTCGCTGATCTGGCTTCAACTATGCATTGTGGGCATAATCAATCTAGGTTCCTTATTTCATTATCAGTGATGCTTGTCACTATATACACACATTTCTTATGATAGAATCTCTTGCACTCACATCTTGCCCATTTTATCTGGTCTCCCTCCGTGGTTTCACATATGAGGCAGACCGAATTTGGGGCATACAAGGTGGCAGACATTGTGTTCAGTTTCCATTCACTTTGGTTTCTCCATAGGACTAACTAACAACCTTTCAATGATATTCTAAGTGATAAAAA
This sequence comes from Palaemon carinicauda, assembly GCF_036898095.1. Lineage (NCBI taxonomy): Eukaryota > Metazoa > Arthropoda > Malacostraca > Decapoda > Palaemonidae > Palaemon > Palaemon carinicauda. The sequence goes on from NC_090734.1 coordinate 38,546,077, forward strand.
AAATGCTAAAAAACGACTCAGATCGAGTGTTGAATGGAGCTTCACACAAAACACGTCCACACCTCAGCAGCACTCTTATTTGTAGGATGTTAACTAGCAATACTGGGAAAGTGATATTGATATACTGTAAATCGAAAGTACATTGGAACTGGATGGGGAAATATGAAATTTAAAAAAGGGAAAGATAAACTCTTGTGGAAAAAAAATATCAGGAAAACTAATGTGAAGGTAAGTATTAAATATAACAAGCCTTGGTGGAACGAGAAATGCAGTAAGTCAGTGGTACAGGGGAAACGAGCAAATGTTATTCACCAAACACCAAACCACTTGTAATAAAATCGACTTCCATGGAAAAAAGAAGCTGTTGTAATGAAATAGAATAAAGTTCATAACGAGTTTCTTGGGCGGTAATTACAGAGTTAAAATAGCTATGAAAGCGCCTCAGAAAGGAGTTTGGAATACCATTAATAGAATTAATGGAATTCAAGTTGGAGAACAGCACCCACTTTCTAATGGGAAGACAGATTGATGTTCGATCCGATAAAAAAAGGCAGAATTGCTGGCAGAAGCGTGTGCAAAATATGTCTATTGTCTTAAGAGTTGGAGAAGGAAATGATGGAATGGGTTGCAATAGCAAACAAAATAATAATAAGTTCCAGGATTACAAAAAAATATTCTCAATTACTGAGCTACAACAGGGTATAAAAGAGTTGCTGAATGAAAGTTCAACAAGATTAGACAAAATTCAAAACCAATTCATGAAAAATATGTCAAAGGGGAAACGCCATAAGGTATTAGGTTTCATTAATAAAAGCGGGAGAGTTATAAGTTATCCAATGATGTGGAAACAGTATGATTTGTCCGGTACTAAAAACTGGAAAACCCGAAGAACTACCAAAATCCAACAGAACAATAGCATCCCTATCCTGCTTCGACAAACCAATGGAGAGAATGAGTCATAAACGCCTATACTGGGTGTTGAAAAAGAACGAACACTTATGAAGATACCAGAGTATATCTAGAAAAAGTATCAGTAAAACAGATCAATTAGTTAGGCTAGAACACGAAGTAGTTTCATTAATAAATTGTAAGGCAAGGTAGCTGTTTTCTTTTATATACAGAGTGCCTACGATACAATTAACGATGAAGATTTGGTGTTGGAGGCTCCTCAATGCTTAGTCCTATGTCTTACAATATTCAACATCATGAAGAGTGAAATACGAAACATAGAACCAATAAAAAGTTCAGAATTTGCCAATGATGCTTGCTTTTATGTAACGGTAAATAAATTTGAGGTAACTTGCTTGGAAATTCAGGACGGGATTGAATGGGTTCACGAACAAGAAAATTAATTTTTTACCCAAAACTCGAATTAAAAACAATATAATAAATGGGTATATGAATACAAATATCTACGATTTGTATGGGACAGTCTAGACCTCACTTGTACTCTTCACATCAACCAAGTGAGATCAATATGCTACCTGAAACTTATTTATTAAAGGCAGTTTCCTTCAATACCTGGGAAACATATAGGAAAACTTTGCTGATGTTCTATAAAGATTATATTCAGAGCAAAATTGAATATGAAACTGAAGTATATTCGTCAGTAGCCATGAGTAACATTGAAAAATTTAATTAAGATACAAAATATCGCCATGCGAATAGCACTTCGAAATTGAAGCAAATATCAGTGTATCACTACAAGTTGAAAGTAACGTAACACCATTAAGAATAAGAATAAGAATACAATACAAAATGTTTCCCTACTATGTAAAATTGAAACAGTTAACTGAAAATCACCCCACTAGTAAGGAAGTTCTAAACGACAAAAGACAAGATGGTAGAGGACGGAACTTTGGTTACTTTGAAAAGCCATTTATAATTATGGTAAATGAAATCATGATTTTGTGGAAAGTGAAGTGAGTGTTGCAACTGGAAGAAAGGATATTCCCTGCTGTAGCCTTGGCAATGTATTGGTAAGTATCTTGGTATTAACCCTATATGTGACATTGACCAGGAAGAACCTAGCATTAGATTTATTCAGGAGGTCTTTAGAATGAGAGGAAACTTATCCTAACCACTTAGACATATATAAGGATGCCTTCCCCACCCAAAAAAAAAGGGTTGAATACCAACATGCTTGGAGTGCAGAGAGATTTCTTTGTTGTAATCACTCTATCAAAATATGCTTTTGCTCATAGAATTAGTTTTTATTTAGGAAAAAAAACTACACTTATTGACAATAAAAATCAATATGTATTGCATGATAGGCAGACAGATGTTTTATAGTAAAAGTAAGTGACTGGTACAAAGATAGTACACTTAGATTCTAAGGACGAATTTTTTTTTTCTTTAGGACTGGCTAGCAGAAGTGGAATGTAGATATTACTAACCACAGCAAAAACTAATTCTGTCAGTAATAAAAAACCTATGTATCGTATCGATGAAACAATGAATGGCTGGAACAATTTGCTACTATGATATACAAAAGAGAAAAAAAAACATTGTTACAGTGGCTTGGCATGCTTTGGAAAAGAGGGAAAAGTTAGAAATGAGTATTAGGAAGGGTTTTCACGAGACATCTGCATTTTAAAAATATGATGTCAAATTTGGATGGTATCAATAATGTAAGGGGTCATGAAAAGAAAAACTGATGCACATCCTAATGCTAAGAGAAAAAGCAGTGGCATTAACCGAAAAATGGTAGTATGCATTGGACTTAGATTTTCTCCCTTAAAATATACATGGAAGCCTTAAGGTGCGTACACACGATCGAACAGTGTTCATCGAACACAATTGTTTCCAGTTAACATAATGAGAGAAGCGTTAATGACGTCAATAACGAGCACCAAGTGTTGTGTCGGACAGTGCCAGTGTTTGTAGAGTCCGAGCTTCAGACACTCTCCAGAGGCGGAGTGGCACTATGAACGGAATTCTACTTGTTTACCGGATCAACTTTAACTTTTAAAAGATTAGGTATCACCTTCCCAGTAAACACGAATAGTTATATATCAGTTACAGGGGAAACCTAACTTTGAGATAGAAGAGAGGCTCAGCTGCTAATCAAACAGTACTGGGAGAGCCCATGCTTATAAAACATCAAATAAAATGTTTACAAAGACAGAAATAAACGGGTAGCATCAATAAATAAAATAACGTCAGAACTTCCGAGAAGTGGAATGTCTGTAACTGATTTACAAGTCATAAAGAAATTGGAGTCCATATTGGGTCATTACAGGAGGAGCTACGCAAATTGGAGAAATAAAAAAAATTGGAGGTAGGTACAGAAAACTTTTCTTTTCTTTCACTATAAAATTACAATTACATTTTATTCATTTACATTCTTTGTGTAATTAGTCTATTTACAAAAATATAACAAAAGTATAACAAAATATAGATATAGATATAAATATGTTTACAAATATAAATAAATCAGCATAAATTAAAATAAAGTCTAAAAATTATTTTGTTATGTAGTTTGATATACTGTTGTACCAACCGTGTTTCACACAATTGTACATAATTCCTTTTGTATATATTATGCTTGTATCTTCGCTCCTCCCTCGCACTAAAACGAACATGAAAATTCCTGTCTGGTTTTTCCTCTGTGATATTGTCTGTCTTATGAACTTATCATGTCCTGTTGCCTTGAGGTTTTGTATATAAGGAGAGTGTTCCACAACAATATAACTCAGTCGTTTCCAATCTGCCTTTGAGTTCACAACTCCTCTCTCGGCCCGTCACATTGGTGACCCCGGAAGTCGACTCGCTCCCACTGCCTTCCACCCCCACCTCCCTCACCCCTCCATCGTTGGTAATATGACGGAGGCGGACTCTACCCCAGCAGTTGGCACTGCGGCCGCTCCATTGAAACTTTCACCGTTCGCTAGCGGAGAAGCGTTCGCTTGGTTTCAACGCGCTGAAGTCCACTTTCGTATCAGGGGCGGGACTCGCTCAACCACCAAAGCGGATTATGTTCTCGCGGCGATACCCGAGGACACCTTCCCAGAAATATCCGACTGGCTTTGTGAACAAGGAGACACCCCAATAGTGTCTGATGACCTCAAATCATACCTTCTGCAGCAGTACTCGCCATCGCCAGCCGCCCGTATAGCAAAGCTTTTTCAGCTCTCGCAACAACCGTTGGGGGACCAAAGGGCTTCGCTTGCCCTGAGGGAAATGACCAGTATCGCTCGCCTTCAACCTGCCGCAGACGGGTCTCCTCGTGAGGTGAACCTACTCCGTGCCCTTTGGATACGCCGTTTACCTGAACCTGTGCGCGCTGCCATACCCGATGTCGATAGTTTACCAATAAAGGACTTGATGACCAAAGCCGACGCCCTTATGGACAGCCACTTCAAGACCTCCATCAACGCCTCCACCCCTGACGACGAGGATGCCAATTCAACGTCAACCGAAGCTGACACGAATGCCGTAGGACATACACGCCTACCCCGTGACGTGCAGAAGTGGCGACAAAGCCGCCCACCACCCACCAATCACTCGCGCCCCAACGAACGACTTCTACAGTCACTTACTACCTCCCATCCGCCGCAGTTTTGCTACTACCACTTCAAATTCGGGGAAACCACGAAGAAATGTGCCAAAGATTGTCAGTGGCCAAAAAATGTGTAAGTAGGCCATCGCTTGTGGCGGTGGCCTCCCATGTTTCTAATCTTTTCTTTTTACAGGATGCAGGAACGGGCGTGCGATTTTTGGTAGACACGGGTGCTTGTCGTTCTCTTTTGCCAAGGAAACTCTTCAAGGCACAACGTAGTCTGTCTACATCTGCCGACGTCCGCTTGGTAGCAGCCAACGGATCTGCGATACCCACCTACGGTTACGAGAGCCTCACATTATCGTTCGGAAACGGTAAATTCAATTGGAAGTTTCTCGTTGCTGACGTCACAATGCCAATCCTCGGTGCGGATTTCCTCTCTCATTTCCACCTTCTGGTCGATGTCGCCCACCGACGATTGGTCAACGCAGACTCGTACTTGTCGACACCTCTTCAACCCGCCCCCTCTAACCTCGCTCTCCATATCAGCGCACCCACGGATGCCTACGCCCATCTCCTCACGTCGTACCCGGAAGTTTTCCGTCCAAAACTTCGCCAAACGCCCACGGTTCCTGCCAAGCTCGGTATTTATCACCATATCAAGACGACGGGACCCCCAGTCTTCGCAAAATTCAGACGTCTTGCACCGGAACGATTGGCAGCCGCCAAACAGACGTTCGCCGAAATGGAGAAAATGGGCCTTTGCCAAAAGGCCTCCAGCCCATGGTCGTCACCCTTACACATCGTTCTGAAGAAAGACGGCTCCCTCCGTCCGTGCGGGGATTACAGGAGCCTGAACATGCAAACAGAACCGGATCACTACCCCCTCCCAAACATTGCCGATGTAACCTCCTACCTGCACAAAGCAAAAGTTTTCTCTACGCTCGACCTCCTGAAGGGGTATTATCAGGTGCCTATGAACCCAGAAGACATCCCCAAGACCGCCATCACCACTCCGTTTGGCACATACACCTTCAATTACTCTTGTTTTGGCCTTTGTAATGCTGGGGCAACGTTTCAACGTCTCATGGATGGCATCTTAGGGGACCTCCCTTTCTGTGTATGTTATGTGGACGACATACTTGTGTTCTCCTCCTCAAAAGAGGAACACCTCCGTCACCTGGGCATCGTGCTCGACCGCCTGCAACAAAACGGCCTTGTAGTCCGGTACGACAAGTGTACCTTTGGCGCCAACGAAGTGTCGTTCTTAGGGCACCGTATTACTCCTGAAGGAGTCCATCCCCTCCCTGAGAAGGTAGCAGCCGTTCAGAATTTCCCCACGCCCTCGACCGTCAAAGCTCTGCAGGAATTCTTGGGCATGATCAACTATTATCACCGTTTTTTGCCAGCCATGGCCGCCACTCATGCTCCCCTCTACGCCTCCCTCAAGGGCAAGCCAAAGGACTTGAAGTGGGGTCCCCTTCAAGAAGCGGCCTTCTGCAATGCAAAGAAGGCCCTATTAACTGCTGCGGCTCTCACTTTTCCTATCCCACACGCCCCTCTCCTTCTCTCCACCGATGCCAGCGACGTCGCTATTGGTGCAGTACTCGAGCAGGTGGTCAAAGGCTCGCCCCGCCCATTGGCCTTCTTCAGCAGAAAACTGTCCAAGGCAGAATCGGGTTATTCTACCTTCGATTGAGAATTGCTGGCGGTGCACTTGGCTGTCCGTCACTTTCGCCATTTTTTAAAAGGTACGCCCTTCGTCATTCGCACAGACCACATGCCTCTGGTGCACGCCTTCACTCGACAGTCTGACGCCTGGTCAGCCCGTCAACGCCGACATCTCTCCGCCGTGGCTGAATACAATTGCACCCTCCAATACGTCCCTGGGAAAATGAATCCCGTTGCCGATGCCCTGTCAAGAAACACGTTGGCTGCCGTTCAACTGAGATTGGATTACAACGCCCTGGCTGAAGCCCAACGACAGGATCCAGAGTATCAAGCTTTTAGTACATCCTGCACGTCCCTCCGTTGGGAGGATTTTCCCCTCGAAAACTCCAACACCACCCTCCTCTGTGACGTCAGTACTGGTAGACCGCGACCTTGGATTCCTGCTCCCATGCGCCGACAGGTGTTTGATTTCATCCACGGCATTTCACATCCCTCGTGCCGTTCTACTGCACAGCTGCTGAAGGCAAAGTTCATTTGGCATGGCATTTCTAAGGATGCTAAGGATTGGGTCCGTGCCTGTACTTCTTGCCAATCTTCCAAAGTACATCGACACACGGATTCAGGAGTGGGCACCTTTCCTCAACCTCAGCGTCGTTTCGCACACATTCACGTCGACGTTGTAAGCCCCCTACCCACATCACAAGTACATCGTTACCTGTTTACCGTCATCGACCGCTCCACTCGTTGGCCTGAAGCCATTCCCATGCAAACTGCAACGTCCGCCTCATGTACATCCGCCTTACTCTCTGGATGGATTTCAAGATTCTGTATCCCTGAGCATATTACTTCTGACAGGGGAACCACTTTCACCTCTCAATTATGGACGTCATTAGCGAATCTCCTGGGCATCACCCTACATCAGACAACGGCCTACAACCCCG
>NC_090734.1:38553689-38573689 GCF_036898095.1 Palaemon carinicauda
CGTGCCCTTTGGATACGCCGTTTACCTGAACCTGTGCGCGCTGCCATACCCGATGTCGATAGTTTACCAATAAAGGACTTGATGACCAAAGCCGACGCCCTTATGGACAGCCACTTCAAGACCTCCAACAACGCCTCCACCCCTGACGACGAGGATGCCTATTCAACGTCAACCGAAGCTGACACGAATGCCGTAGGACATACACGCCTACCCCGTGACGTGCCGAAGCGGCGACAAAGCCGCCCACCACCCACCAATCACTCGCTCCCCAACGAACGACTTCTACAGCCACTTACTACCTCCCATCCGCCACAGTTTTGCTACTTCCACTTCAAATTCGGGGCAACCACGAAGAAATGTGCCAAAGATTGTCAGTGGCCAAAAAACGTGTAAGTAGGCCATCGCTTGTGGCGGTGGCCTCCCATGTTTCTAATCTTTTCTTTTTACAGGATGCAGGAACAGGCGTGCGATTTTTGGTAGACACGGGTGCTTGTCGTTCTCTTTTGCCAAGGAAACTCTTCAAGGCACAACGTAGTCTGTCTACATCTGCCGACGTCCGCTTGGTAGCTGCCAATGGATCTGCGATACCCACCTACGGTTACGAGAGCCTCACATTATCGTTCGGAAACGGTAAATTCAATTGGAAGTTTCTCGTTGCTGACGTCACAATGCCAATCCTCGGTGCGGATTTCCTCTCTCATTTCCACCTTCTGGTCGATGTCGCCCACCGACAATTGGTCAACGCAGACTCGTACTTGTCGACACCTCTTCAACCCGCCCCCTCTAACCTCGCTCTCCACATCAGCGCACCCACGGATGCCTACGCCCTTCTCCTCACGTCGTACCCGGAAGTTTTCCGTCCAGAACTTCGCCAAACGCCCACGGTTCCTGCCAAGCACGGTATTTATCACCATATCAAGACGACGGGACCCCCAGTCTTCGCAAAATTCAGACGTCTTGCACCGGAACGATTGGCAGCCGCCAAACAGACGTTTGCCGAAATGGAGAAAATGGGCCTTTGCCAAAAGGCCTCCAGCCCATGGTCGTCACCCTTACACATCGTTCTGAAGAAAGACGGCTCCCTCCGTCCGTGCGGGGATTACAGGCGCCTGAACATGCAAACAGAACCGGATCACTACCCCCTCCCTAACATTGCCGATGTAACCTCCTACCTGCACAAAGCAAAAGTTTTCTCTACGCTCGACCTCCTGAAGGGGTATTATCAGGTGCCTATGAACCCAGAAGACATCCCCAAGACCGCCATCACCACTCCGTTTGGCACATACACCTTCAATTACTCTTGTTTTGGCCTTTGTAATGCTGGGGCAACGTTTCAACGTCTCATGGATGGCATCTTAGGGGACCTCCCTTTCTGTGTATGTTATGTGGACGACATACTTGTGTTCTCCTCCTCAAAAGAGGAACACCTCCGTCACCTGCGCATCGTGCTTGACCGCCTGCAACAAAACGGCCTTGTAGTCCGGTACGACAAGTGTACCTTTGGCGCCAACGAAGTTCGGTTCTTAGGGCACCGTATTACTCCTGAAGGAGTCCATCCCCTCCCTGAGAAGGTAGCAGCCGTTCAGAATTTCCCCACGCCCTTGACCGTCGAAGCTCTGCAGGAATTCTTGGGCATGATCAACTATTATCACCGTTTTCTGCCAGCCATGGCCGCACTCTTGCTCCCCTCTACGCCTCCCTCAAGGGCAAGCCAAAGGACTTGAAGTGGGGTCCCCTTCAAGAAGCGGCCTTCTGCAATGCAAAGAAGGCCCTATCAACTGCTGCGGCTCTCACTTTTCCTATCCCACACGCCCCTCTCCTTCTCTCCACCGATGCCAGCGACGTCGCTATTGGTGCAGTACTCGAGCAGGTGGTCAAAGGCTCGCCCCGCCCATTGCCCTTCTTCAGCAGAAAACTGTCCAAGGCAGAATCGGGTTATTCTACCTTCGATTGAGAATTGCTGGAGGTGCACTTGGCTGTCCATCACTTTCACCATTTCTTAAAAGGTACGCCCTTCGTCATTCGCACAGACCACATGCCTCTGGTGCACGCCTTCACTCGACAGTCTGACGCCTGGTCCGCCCGTCAACGCCGACATCTCTCCGCCGTGGCTGAATACAATTGCACCCTCCAATACGTCCCTGGGAAAATTAATCCCGTTGCCGATGCCCTGTCAAGAAACACGTTGGCTGCCGTTCAACTGAGATTGGATTACAACGCCCTGGCTGAAGCCCAACTACAGGATCCAGAGTATCAAGCTTTTAGTACATCCTGCACGTCCCTCCGTTGGGAGGATTTTCCCCTCGAAAACTCCAACACCACCCTCCTCTGTGATGTCAGTACTGGTAGACCGGCGACCTTGGATTCCTGCTCCCATGCGGCGACAGGTATTTGATTTCATCCACGGCCTTTCACATCCCTCGTGCCGTTCTACTGCACAGCTGCTGAAGGCAAAGTTCATTTGGCAGGGCATTTCTAAGGATGCTAAGGATTGGGTCCGTGCCTGTACTTCTTGCCAATCTTCCAAAGTACATCGACACACGGATTCAGGAGTGGGCACCTTTCCTCAACCTCAGCGTCGTTTCGCACACATTCACGTCGATGTTGTAAGCCCCCTACCCACATCACAAGTACATCGTTACCTGTTTACCGTCATCGACCGCTCCACTCGTTGGCCTGAAGCCATTCCCATGGAAACTGCAACGTCCGCCTCATGTACATCCGCCTTACTCTCTGGATGGATTTCAAGATTCTGTATCCCCGAGCATATTACTTCTGACAGGGGAACCACTTTCACCTCTCAATTATGGACGTCATTAGCGAATCTCCTGGGCATCACCCTACATCAGACAACGGCCTACAACCCCGCTGCCAATGGAATGGTTGAACGTTTTCATCGCACCCTCAAAGCAGCTTTGATGTCCCGCTGCAAGGATTGCAACTGGTTTACTCAGCTTCCCTGGGTCCTCCTTGGACTAAGACCACTCCTAAAGACGCCCTCGACATCTCCGCAGCCGAAATGGTGTATGGCGACCCGTTGGTCGTTCCTGCCGAGTTTTTTCCTTCTACAATCTCCTCCGACGATCTCCAGCGCATACGTCATGTAGGGGAAAATTTACTCCGTACCGCCAGACTTACAAGCCCCCAGCGAAGCATCACATACCAACGGACTTGCACTCTGCAACGCACGTCTTCCTGCGCAACGAAACCAGCAAGCCACCGTTAACTCCCCCTTACACGGGACCTTTCCTTGTGATCCGACGCAGTCCGAAAGCATTCCTCCTAAACATTCGGGGCAAAGAAGACTGGGTCTCCATTGATCGTCTAAAACCTGCTTATCTTCTGCCAGATGACCCGTCTACAGTTCGCCTCTCTAGATCAGGGCACCCTATTTAACATGTACAGAATGTCCTTTTTAGGGGGGGAGCCATGTACCAACCGTGTTTCACACAATTGTACATAATTCCTTTTGTATATATTATGCTTGTATCTTCGCTCCTCCCTCGCACTAAAACGAACATGAAAATTCCTGTCTGGTTTTTCCTCTGTGATATTGTCTGTCTTATGAACTTGTCATGTCCTGTTGCCTTGAGGTTTTGTATATAAGGAGAGTGTTCCACAACAATATAACTCAGTCGTTTCCAATCTGCATTTGGGTTCACAACTCCTCTCTCGGCCCGTCACACTGTCTGTATCTAATATACATCCTTTGGGATTCAAATATAATTTCCAAGGAAAAATATTATATCTTTGCAGTTATTGCTGTGTTTATTACACATTTTTAAACAACACAAATAACATGTTATCAATAAAACTGAAGTCTCTTTATCAATATTAGAATTTCATTCCATAGCATAGAATAATAGTTCCAAGAAACTATAACCATTTAGTTTACAACTTTTCCTTAGAAGAGAATCAAACCATTTCACAATATCTATCTCTGCCCTACAAAAGTAAAAAAAAATATGCATCTAAGACTCAGTTTCACCACATTGGTCACACTTTGAGTTTTTTTAATTTCAACATATGGAGCCTTTGTTTTGTTGCTAGTGACTCATGAATATACCCAAACACAAATTTCTTATCGTCTTCTTTGATGAAGGTACTATTGATGTTTCCCCAAATTTTTTTCCTTTTAAGTGTGGGATAATTATTTTCCACTACTGCAGTTTCCTTCATCCAAATAATTGAGTACATTCCTTTATTATTTATATTTGGGAATGTTTTGTCATGATTTTTTTATTAATATTATTACTTGCTAAGCTATAACCGTAGCTGGAAAAGAAGGATGCTATAAGCCCAGGGGACTTAACTTTGAAAATATCTCAGTGAGGAAAGGAAACAAGGAAAAATTAAAAATTTTAAGAACAGCAACAGCACCTAAATAAATATTTTAATAGAAAATGTAAAACCTTTAACAAACCAAGCAGAAGAGAAGTTAGATAGAATAGTGTGCCCAAGTGTACCCTCAAGCAAGAGAACTCTAATCCAAGACAGTGGAAGACCATGGTACAGAGGCTATACACTACCTAAGACTAGAGAACAATGATTTGATTTTCCGGAGTGTCCTTCTCCTAGAAGAGCTGCTTACCATAGCTAAAGAGTCTCTTCTACCCTTACCAAGAGGAAAGTAGCCACTGAGCAATTATAGCGTAGTAGTTAATCCGTTATGTGAAGAATAAATGTTTGGTAATCTCTGTGTTGCCAGGGGTATGAAGAAAGAGGAAAATCTGTAAAGAATATGCCAGACTATTCAATGTATGTGTAGGCAAATGGAAAGTGACCCGTAACCAGAGAGAAGGATCCAATGTAGTACTGTCTGGCCATTCAAAGGACACCATTACTCTCTAGTGGTAGTATCTCAACGAGTGCCTGTTGCCCTGGCCATCCTACTACCTAGGTTTTACTAATACAGTTTGCTACTTCTGAATAATATTCAAAAGTAAAATGTGCTATTTCTTGTAAGTTTTTGAACTGTATTATACCATTCAATCTTACTGAAGAATAATATCTTGTTAACCCGTTTCCATTACTTATACTTCTTGAACAAGTGACACTGAATATTGATCTTGCCTTTTCTTCAACGCTTATTATCCCCAACCCTCCTAACTTCGACAAATGTAGGGTGCTACGCTTTATAGGTCGATACATTACACACCTTATATACTTAAAAATAATTGCATTCACCTTCTGGGCTTGTTTTATAGTTAACTGAAGTGTTTGAGCTACATACCATACCTTAGACAATATCAATGGGTTAATTATTAAGGCTTTCTGGTAAAGTCTTAGATACCCGTTACACAAAATGTTAAATGATTTCTCCATTTTTTCTCTATGATTGACCAAATTTTTTTTTTCACAAATTTTTGCATACGAGAGGATGAAGTAAATTCCCAGAATTTTTACACAGTCAAAGACTTTAAAACAATTTAACTGCCAGTCTCCTTTGCCTGCCCATTCACTAATACCTAAGATGACAGATTTTTCTTTATTTCATAATGAGGCAATTGTAGCTTCAAATTTTTTATTTCATTGCGAATTCATATTAACGAATCGTCTTCTGCAAAAATTACCGCTGTATCATCAGCAAACCCTTCTACTTAATTTTGACATTGTTCAGTAGTGCAGGTGGTATAATTTTAGTATTGGTTTTCAATGTTGATCACAATCGGTCCTTGAAAATTACCTACAATAACACTGATAGGGGACAACCTTATCTAACCGATCTTCATACATTGAAGGTACCTCTAAATAGTCCATTGACACATATCATACTCTGATATTCCTTATACAATTTTTTAAGTCATAAAATAAACTCTGAAAATCCCAACTTTTCCATAACTCTGAAAAGAAAGGGAAAGTTTACCCTACCCAAAGCTTTGGACCAGTCCATGTTTAACAACCCTGCCTTCAAGTTATTCTCTCTCACATAATTTACTATATCTCTTATTATATTATCACAGTGAATTATAGATCTGCCTGGAGCGCCACAGTGCTGTTCCGGTGATATAATTTTTCCTAAGACAAGTTTCAAACAATTTGCAATTGATTTTGCTATAATTTTATAATCAACATTTAATAAAGTGATAAGTCTCCAGTTTTCAGCCCATTTCAAATTCTCATCTTTAGGGCATAGTTTTATTAATCCTAAATTGTGTGGATACGATAAATTTCTAGCTTTCAGCACACACTCTGAAAAATCGTTTGTAATAACATCCCAAAATCTTTTATAAAACTCCTCAGTTAACCCATCACATCCTGGTGATTTTCCTTCTTTTATTTTGCTCAGTGATTCCCATAATTCATTTATTTCAAGTTCCTTTCCTGAAACTTAATTCTCTTCATCATCTATCTTTCGATTGCCGTTCTCAAGCAAATATGATTGTTCTTCATGATCTCCCTCAATAAATTCATACATCACTTTAAAATGATCTTTCAGAAAGATAAGAACAGCACTTGTATCTAATAACATAATTCCACTCCTATCTTTTATCTTAATTAACAAGTTATTTCCTTCACGCAGTTTCTCTTTCCCAAGCAATTGCGATGACAATTTTTCCCCTTCTACTTGATTTTCTAATTTTGCTCTTACTTTACCTTCTTCACAATGTTCATTTTGAAGACCATTTATTTTATTTTCCAAGGCATTAATTTCATCATATTTATCATTTCTAGCATTACTTAATCCATATTGCAATAAATTGATTAAGCCATATTTTTTCATTTGATACCCTAGTTGCAACACTGATGAAGAAACTTTTACATTCCTTCTTGCACATTCCCACCATTCAATTATATTTTTGAAACTTTCTTTTTTAAATTTGAAATGACTTCAAAACCTTTCAGAATTTTCACTTATTACTTGTGTTTTCAGTAAAGATGCATTCAGTTTCCATAACCCCTTCCCTCCTTGCACATCTCCTATCCTTAATTTTGCTAAGACCATACAATGACCAGAAAAGGCCACAGATGCTGTTTTGGTACTCATCACATTATTGAGTAGCTCTTTAGTATAGAGGTGATCTATCCTAGAACCAATTCCTTTTGTGGAATACCTTTAGACGTGTGTGCTACATCTATCAATCCATCTTTTAAGAGGGCCTGCAAAGATTTTGATACTAAATTATCTTACCCGTACTAACCTCTCTCTTAGATGTAACAAATAAAATCCCATCCTAAAACCACATTTTCAATTTTTTTACGAAAATAATATAACATTTTGTTTCTCGAAAAATCCCCCCTTTCTTTTTTTTATCTGTACATGAAGGAACATTGGTATTCACCATTGGGATTTCATGATTTAAACAAGATATTTTAGCTTCTAATATCTGTCCATCCGTACCCATTTCAGCCCAAGATTTAAACTTATTTAAACAAACTGCTGTGCCTCCTTTAAGATTATTACTTGGATTTAACTGATTATTAAATTAATTTGTGAAAAACCTCAGAGCCTTTACATCCTACACATTACGTTCTTGCAGTAACCAAACATCTATATCATAATACCTAGATGAGGATAACAGCTTCATTTGTTTACCTGTATCATTTAATCCATTCACATTTATACAACCAAATGAGAGTTTGAAGGCGTAAAATTAGGAAAATTCTAACTTTTTCCTTTTCTGGTCTCTCAAGTTTTTCCCATTTTCCTCATCACTTTTGTCTTCAGATCTTGAAGATTTTTCTGTCCCTATTTTCTCTTTTGAGATTCTCATTTTAACGTAATTTTCCATTTCAATTATCCATTTTTCGTTTTCACGCACACTTTCCATATTCTCATCAGTCGCCATAGATCTATCTTCAATGTAATCTGCTTCAGTTTGACTTCCTCCTTCCCGTTCTCCTTCTTGATTAATTTCATGTCCCAAGTAAAGGTCCAGTTTTCTGTCGTCTTGATGTACGTTGGCAATCGTCGTCTTAGTATTACTCTCATCAAGTGTAGTTTCATGCTGTATAACTACCATTTCAGGCACTCCTCAACTTGGTTTACTGTTTACCTTCTCATCGGTATATATCAACTCCTGATCGTTTTTTGAATCCATTTCTTAACATATTTGGATTTCTTCACTATCCTCAATCTCAATGTCCTTCCTTTTTGCTGGAATAAGTTTTTCGTTATTTCCATTTTCCACTACTGTACTCTCGATATCCTGAACATCATTACTATTTGGTGTATCCTCACTTATCGATTCTTGCCTTTCCTTTTCTATGGTGTGTTCGGTCCCCTGTGTTTCATTACCTTGTGGTTTCGTTAAACTAGGAAAATCCTTCTCATGTTCAAAAATATTCACAACTCTGTACAAGGAGTAATCTACTGACAAATGATTCACACTGCCACATTTGAGACATTGTCTTTTCTGGCCGTAGTACATGAAAGCTATATCATATCCTTCTATACTCTATAGAGAGTGCCGATGGGATGATTTTCTTGTTTTCCATTTTAGCCGTCCGTATTCCGTTTAACAGTCCTTTTCGTCTACCTTGAGTGTTGGTATTATCACGTATTCCAATAACTTTCCTGTACGAGCTCAATACATCACTCAATACACTGTTTTCCATATCAAATGGAACATACCTTATTGAAACAAATGTAAATACACTGCTAAAATTAGCCACTTTCACTTCTACTCCATTAGGTTAAGAAATAACTTTTTAATCATACTTATTTAGAGAATTTTCATATACATACCGACTCCGGAACTTTAAGATCACTTTATTACCTCGCATTTCTTGAACACCGATCAAATCTTCGATATCAACTCTCAGCTTTCCAAAAATGACATCATCAGCATCACTTACGTTCGGTTTTCCTGAAAAAAAAATAAAACTGACGGAATCTTTTCTCCTAATGGGTGGAGTAAAAAACGAAGTAATTTTCACTTCGTTAGAACGCATTACACCTCATTACTATTACATCACAGCCCTAGTTTGAGGATTATGGCCTCCCCAGCAAGGCTAGGAAATTGTAGATAGATTTCCTATACCGGTCTACATTAAATTTCACTGTCACTAAGAAAAGTTCACTTCCTATGCAATCCTTGATACTTTAAAGATTTATGATAATACCTTAGTCGTTCTTATCGTCCTGGTTCACAGAAAATATAAAAAAGGGAACTCGTAAATTGTTGACCTTTGTTTATTCTGCTCTTCTTCTTCTATCCCCTATGAATATCTGGTACATAAGACATTTGCACAACCAAATTATGGCGTTTCGACATGCTAGTGTAGCATAACAAAATCTCTCCCTCTCTCCAGGAAAACAGGGGAAAAAAATTTTGAACATAATTTTGAAACAATTTGGAATTTAGTTAACAACACATAATCCGAAGCATGACCAGTCTCAAAAATTTAGTTTTTTTTTTTTATAATAAATACTATACGTTTCCACGTTTATAACAATAATATCATCAGTTCACTGCTAGGTTATTTTAAATCAGGGATATGTGATTCTGTAATGGCTTCAGACGTGCATCTGAAAAAAATGCTTCCTCTGATCCATGTGTCCTACTTATTTATAAAAGGTTTTAAGTTCTCCGATAAAATGTATAAAGCTTTCGGGCCCATCAGTATATAGTTTTAAAGTCTGATGCATTATCAATTTGAGTTTCCTTTAAAAGGGATGAAAGGCTTCTCTTTTCACTCCGTTCTTGCAACTAGTCCTTCCATGTAACATTTCCTTGTTTTCAAAAGATCAGGAATAACCATGCTCCATAATTTAATTTATTGGATTGTGCTTTTATTTTATGGCGTACTATGGTTATGATGCTCCGTACTTAAAGCTAATAACACCTATTTAATTCTCGAGTACAGAATAAAACAATGACATAGATAGCAGAGATGCCAGCGGACATCAGCTTCAGACATTTCTTTCGGTCTATATCTGGTAAAAGGAGTAGAAATCCTGGTCGTCAACTTCATCTGGTACCACTGCTTGTCACCATATCAACTTTGCTCATTTCAACGCTTATGACGTCATTATCTTTCAATTTAGATATGGAAACAGTGTTTGTCAGACAGACACTGTTCGACCGTGTGGACGCACCTTTAGGAAGTTACAGAAACAAAGACACAGACTGGTTTGTAGGCAAAAGAACTTAATGGATGAAACCTGTCAACAGCTCCATGAAAGGATGGCTTAACATAGTATAAATTGTCTTGTATCCTTGGAAGGCAGTTCTGTTTTAGCGTTATCCAATTGATTTTACAGTAATTATCACTTATTTATTAAATGGACAACTGTCATTATGATATATCTACATGGATGAAATAGATATTATAGATCTATCTCTTTGACCCCTTTTTTATGCAAAACTATGGAACTTATGTTTATGAATTCTCTATTGTATAAAGTTAACGGTCTCTGATTGTATAATAAAAAGTCTTAGTGCTACTGTCAAGTGCAGATTTATTTATTTATTTTTTTAAACATTTAAAATTACCCATTGATTACGCCAATAAGGATTTGATATTTGGGTGCCACCCCCCACAAAAAAGTATAAAGAGCAAGCTACAGACGTGATTTCACAAAATTTGATTAATTGAAGAAAAACTATTATGTCCTATGCCAACGAATGGACTGAAAAGTATATTGACCTTTGTACTTTATACGGGGGTGTCCTCATCCATGGGATTTTGTTTATATTAATGGATATTATTACAAATTATGAATTTAATTATAAATTCGCAAATGAACATATATGCAGATTATATTTTTATACAATGTAAATCAAGAAACTTTGAATATTTTATAGCCTGAAATATTAGATCTCTAAATATTTTTAGCTTTTGAGGTGAATAAGGGTAAACCAAATTATCAATCACGCAAGGTAATTGGTAAAAATTATGGCTGAATGAAATAAAATTAGAAAGAGAAACAAGTTATAAAAAAATGCGTATATATATTGGATTTGGTAACACAAGGGATCAAATTATGTATGTGTAGAACTTATCAACATCCCAGCTTAAGCCTTTATGTGTTTTGTCTCACTGTGGTAACAGTGTTGGTATTCCAATGTTGAGGTGTTTGTATCTTACCACCATTAGAAGTATCATAGACTACTTAGCTCCAGCCTTATGTTGTTATGCGGATAAAGATCTTCGGTCCTTGGAATTGTTGCAAAATGAAGTTATGAGAGTAATATTAGACTGCCCTATAACTGCAAGTATCAAAATAATGCGAATGGAAAAGAATTTTTCAAGTGTCGCTCAAAGAGTAAGAAAGTTAACGGTCTCTTCAATTAGAAGACTTATTAGAAAAAAATATAGCCATCTAAAAAGTAATATAAATAGATATCTGTCAGTTATTCTAGGATTCTTCGGACAGAATGAATACTCATGAAGGCTTTGTAAAATATTGAATGAGTACCTTTGCCTATTTAGTGTTCAATAAAACCTTGGATTGCTGAGAGCAAAAATGTACGTATAGAACTAATTTATTTGAGAAAAGTAGACAATGGTGATTCATGCGTATTGCAATGGGATCTATCACCAGATGTGAAGCTGGTGTTGGTGTTGTAATGAGAGAATATTTTGAATTTGGTATTAGCACAGAGAAAATATCTAAACGTAATTGTGATCACCGCTGATCTACCATTGCTGAGCTGTTTTCTATATATGAGTGTTTGAAATTTGGAATGAATAAGGTAAAATATACAATAGACGTTGTTGACACAGTGTTCTTTTGGCTTTAAATGCTGAAATACCTTTATTAAAGAAATAGTTACCAAATCTAAAGAGTATATCTCTTTTGTAAAAGCGTCAGGCTACAATGAAAAATTCATCTGGATAACCTTATATTTTGAAATTTATTTAATGATGGTGCTCAGGAAGTAGCTAAATAGGCGTGTAATAAATAATCTCCAGATTATTCTTCCTCAGTTAGTATGAGAAAAATAAGTCACTCATGGCAAGAGTTGGCAAGGATGGAACATTGTGAAATGTAGGGCAATCATGAGTAATGGCTCTAACAGTATGTCATTAAGGTTATATTAGTAACAATATACATTATACTAAATGTGAGGGAATTGTTATGAGACTTAAACTAGGCTATTGATACTATTGGGAATACAAAAGTTGAGAAGGTACCACTTGTAAATTTCGTGACGCTGCTAATTTGCACACACTGCAATACTACATCACGATAAAAGTTTTTTTTTTTTTTTTTTTTTTTTTTTGCAAAATTAAGAAATCTTAATAACTGTTTTGGGCAAATGGTGTGTTATTTTATAAACAACCAACTTTACAAGAGTATTGTAAAAATTAAATAAATACAATGACATAGTGCTGGGTGGTCTAACTTTTTCCATGTCAAGGGCCACATTACATGATGGCATGGGCTAAAAAAAAAAAAATAATAATAAAAAAAATAATAATAATAATAATAATAATAATAATAATAATAATAATAATAATAATAATAATAATAATAATAATAATAATAATAATAATAATAATAATAATAATATTAGAATTATATTTCCGGGTGCAGTAACTGAAGGGAGGCACCTTCCCCCAAGAGGAGAGGATTAATTTTTACCAAGTATGTAGATGCAATTGAAGAGCTTACATACCGTGCCATAATATTTTCTCCTAAACTTATTTGTATATGAGTAATTATGTTCCGAGTCAAGACAAAATAATTAAATGACAAAAATAAGGTAAAAATTTCAAACTAGAAGCTTATATAGTTCTGCATATATTTAACTTCAAATTGCAATTCAAGTACATATGCTGTACAAAATGAGAAAAAATAATCATAACCAACTCAGATACTAGTAATACCTAGTAATTATAAGTAAGGAGAAAAAAAATTTAAACTTACATAGTTCTATTCCTGTTTGACATAAAGTTACAATTAGAGTAAATATATAAATGAACACACATATGCACGCGCACACACCACATAAGTTACTTTTATTCAGTTATACCTTCGAATCATAGGCATTATACATTGTCAAAAGACCAGGTAAAAAATATTGGAATTCAGGTAGTGTTTCCACACAAGCTTCCAAGGGGTTGTTGAACAAAGGATGCCTGGGCCTTATTTTTCAAAGTATCTAGGTCTTGTCTTAAATTCACAAGATAATGCTTCTTCCCATAAATAAAAAGAAGTCTGTTCCATTATTTTCGTTCAATTCATGACAAGAAGGGTAGTGTGTCAGAACATTCTCGTTTCAACACCCACTGAAAAGTTGTAACTTTCTACAGAGAGAATTAACATGTCCTACTAGTTGGGAAACCTGCTGTAATTTTCCATGTAGGTTCATGTTTATTACTTTCAGGTGGACATTCACTTCTGTAACAAATGCTTGGGAGCAAAGAAATTCCTTATCTTGTAGCTGAATTTGGTATTATTCTGAATAATTAATAGGCTGGTTTCACAGGTATGAAAGAATATCTTTCCTTAAGGAAAATTAAATTATGGAGTGTTTCTTCTGCACTCAGTACTCTAACACTTGAATATAGTGGCAGGTCACTGTACTTTGTGTGTGGGTTTTTTTTTTTTAATGATATAAATGCTCTATGCTTAAGTGACTTATTTCCGCAGTTCACAATACAGAAATCACTTGTCAATACATCACTGGTCAGTGATATTTTGCTTCACAAGGCCTCTTGGTGAATAATACAGTGCACTGTGATGCAATGCACTCCATTTTTATTCAAAAGATCAATTAACCCCTCATTACTGCCAACCATAGCTTTTGGCCCATCTATTACAATGAAGGAGCATATTTTTATCCGTCCATATTCATTGACTACGGATTTTGGGGGACATTTATATATCAGAACCTCTGCTGTCATCATTCAAAGACTACATCTTGACAAGTTCTTCGTGTACCACAAAATCTTCGTCAGTGGTTGTGGCAAATATGAATAATTTGCTTGTGTCACTTACATCAGTGTTGTCATGTAAAGCTAGTGAAAAAGTACTTGCAATGATTCCTCATAATTTAAAGTTTCATGGGAATTTGCTGATTAAATTTTGTCATTCCTCTTGAAACTTTTTGGTGAGATAATGAGACTTGAATGTCATTGCTACTTTTTCTTCAGCCAACACATGCTATTTTTAATGCACACTGCTTTATTAAATCTCCATCCCTAAATTATTTTCTATTTCTTACAAGCAACAAAGTAACTTCACTTGAAGCAGGAAGGCTGGCTGTTTGGGTTATTCGAAGTTATGTAGCGCATGGTTTTGCAGGTGATGTCTGCCTTTCAATACATTACCTCGAGATTTTCCAACAAATTTAGCATACATTTCAATATGTAATATCTCTTAATGATTTTGATCGTTATATTCCTTAACAAAAAACTATTTACTGTTACACACTATTCATCTTCGCACTTCATATTTGATGCTTTGTTCACAGCAGAGCACTTTTTTTTCTTACTTTGACACATTAGGGAAAGACGTTATGAACAGTAGTGCTTAACTACAAAACAGAGGCAAACTGAAAACTATTCAAAACTTCCGGGTCTCCATCCCTCATCTATTCACTGGGTTGTTACATATATATTTTTTTATTGTTATTATTATTATATTAATGGTCAAAAGTAAACTTAAGGTTGGTATTGAACGCATATTATGGATGGAATACTCAGAATCTAGAACATTATCAGAAATCTAACAAAATAATAGTGACGCTAGCAACTACGCTTAAACACTTCAGGAGACCTTGCAAGATGATTGGCATTTGTCGGACAAGTAACTGATGTAAAATCGCATCATCACTGATTGTATCGTATATAAGCACATTATTTACCTTTGTTTGATATTTTTTCTGTATATCATTTGTACTGGTTATTATTATTATCATTACTACTACTAATACTAGTAGTATTAGTAGTGAGAGTTGTGGTAGTAGTGGTCGTGATCATCGACGTTGTCGTCGTCGTCGTCGTCGTCGTCGTCATCGTCATCGTCATCGTCATCGTCATCGTCATCGTCATCGTCATCGTCATCGTCATCGTAGTAGTAGCAGTAGTAGTAATAGTAGAGCTTTTACAGCGCTATTGTTATTCTTTTTTTTTCTTTTTTTTTTACTAATTTTTACTCATATAATAATAATAATAATAATAATAATAATAATAATAATAATAATAATAATAATAATAATAATAATAATAATAATAATAATAATAACATTATTACTATTATTATTATGATCATTATTGATGGTGTAGATTTCATCACCATCATTATCATTCGGTGTGTGAACCAGTCTATGTGAAGTAGACTGGTTGGAGAGAGAGAGAGAGAGAGAGAGAGAGAGAGAGAGAGAGAGAGAGAGAGAGAGAGAGAGAGAGAGAGTGTGTGTGTGTGTGTGTGTGGATGTGCACTAAAATTTATGATTTTAATTGTATCTCACTCCTCATCTTCTTTTAGTTTTATTTTAGTATTCAGGAAGGATCCTTTCAGGTCCACTAACGTTAAGGGACATTAAATCATACTGCATAATTTGGTCAGTGCTGGAGGGTTACAAAAATTCCTCTTATAGACCACGTTTGGCCCGCCGGCCTGTAGCTGGGCCACCCTGATATAATGTATTAAAAATTTTAATTTCTTGATTACTATTCTATTTGCAGAATGTTTAGCGTTTTCATCGATACTGAATGCATTCGTATTCACTAGAAAATTGTTAAATAGAATTTTGATACAAAATGGAAGTGGTTGTTCTTTGTACATTAAAATAATAATGCTCCTTTTATATGAAAAGGGCATATAAAATGCAATTTATGATAATAAAATTTCTGTTATTTAGAACATGTTGAGTGCAATTAAAGTTTATTTTATCATTCACATTAATTATATCAGGGATGTATTTGGTTTAATCTATTTCTGTTGAAAATGGGAGATTTACTAAAATCTTTGTTCTATGAATATTACTACTATGCTTGATTTATACGTAATTTTCCTCTTGAAAAAATAGTTTTACAACCTTTGTGTAAATTCAATTAGTGTAATTGGAAAATTGTTTATGCAGAGTTTTCTCATTAGTAAAAATTAATTTTAACATTTTTTTTGGGGGGGGGTGTAAGTAAATTATTACTGTGGTTTTACGTTTATGCTTAGCTTTTGCTCATTTCTGTAATTTAATCATAGAGTCGGCTGTCTAGTAAGACCAACAGCTCCTTCATACGCATTTATATATAAATAAATTGTTTGAATTTAAGACAAATGTCACAAATCACTTCAAAAGGGGTATTGATGAAAATATGACGACCCAAGAGTAGGTTGCGACTCAAAAGTGGGATGAAACCTACTGAGTAACTTCATTCCAGAACATCAGCTTATATATATACATCAAGTCCTGGCAAGAAGGACATGAAAACATAACAGGCATTTTCATTTTCAACCGACAACCACTTCTGTTAACAGTTAACGGCAGGAAAAACAGACATGTTTACTCAGATCCCTGTCAGTGCGAGGGGAGAGTGAAAATACGAAGGATATTATGTACAAAAAAAAATGTTACTATGTACGATCGTGTGACAAACGGTTGGTACATGGCTCCCTATAAATGACATACCCTACATGTTAAATAGTGCACCCTGATCTAGAGAGGCGAACTGCTGGCGGGTCATCTGGCAGGAGATAAACAGGTTTTTAGATGATCAATGAAGACCCAGTCTTCTTTGCCACGTATGTTTAGTAGGAATGCTTTCGGACTACGTCGGATCAAAAGGAAAGGGCCCGTTAGCAGCAACATGCTAGTGTCGTTGCGTAGGAAGACATACGTTGCAGAGTGCAAGTCTGTCGTTATGTGATGCTTTGCTGCGGGCTTGTAAGTCTGTTTGGCGGCTGCCAATCGATCCGGTGCCAGAGTTTGAATTTTGCAAAGACTTGGAGCTCCGTTGTCTTAATATGGTCATAAATACCATGTTTGGCATGCGACGCGGGCGATTGGAGAAGTTCTGGACAGAAAACTTCTGTGTATGATTTGAGGAGGTGGGCGTAGGCATCCGTGGGAGCACTGATGTGGAGAGCGAGGTTGGAGGGGGCGGGTTAAAGAGGTGTTGACAAGTACGAGTCTGCGTTGACCAATCATCAGTGGGTGACATTGACTAGAAGGTGGAAATGAGATAGGAAATCCGCACCGAGGATTGGCAATGGGACGTCAGCAACAAGAAATTTCCATTTAAATTTACCGTTCCCAAACGAGAAGGTGAAGTTCTCATAACCGTAGGTGGCTATCGCAGATCCGGTTGCAGCTACCAGGCGGATGTCGGCAGACTTAGACAGACTACGTCGTGTCATGAAGAGTTCCCTTGGCAAAAGTGAATGACAAGTATCTGTATCTACCAAAAATTGCACGCCCAATCCTGCATCATGTAAAAAGAAAAGATTAGAAACACTGGAGGCCACCTTACACTTTTTTTCGGCCACTGACAATCTTTGGTACATTTCTTTGCGGAAGCCCATGAATCAGTAGTAGCAAAACTGCGGCCGATGGGCAGTAGTAAGTTGCTGTAGAAGTCGTTGTTTGGGGTGCGAGTGAGTGGTGGGTGATGGGTGGCTTTGACGCCGCTCTGGCTCGTCACGGGGTAGGCGTGTGTGTCCTATGTCATTCACGACAGCTTCGGTTGACGTTGAATAGGTGTCCTCTTCGTCAGGAATGAAGGCTTTGATGTAGGTCTTGAAGGTCGTGAAGTGGCTGTCCATAAGGGCGTTGGCTTTGGTCATCAAGTCCTTTATGGGTAAACTATCGATATCGGGTATGGCAGCGCATACAGGTTTGGGTAAACGGCGTACCCAAAGGGCACAAAGTAGGTTCACCTCACGAGGAGAGCCGTCTGTGGCAGGTTGCAGGCAAGCGATACTGGTCATTTTCCTGAGGGCGAGCAAAGCCCTTTAGTCCCCCAACGGTTGTTGATAGAGCTGAAAAAGCCTTGCTGTACCTGCGGTTGGCGACGGCGAGTACTGCTGCAGAAGGTGTTTTGAGGGTGTCATAAGATATTGGGGTGTTTCCTTGTACACAAAGCCAGTCGGAGATTTCCGGGAAGGTGTCCTTCGGTATTGCAAGGAGAACATAATCTGCTTTGGTGGTTGAGCGAGTCATGCCCTTGATGTGGAACTGGACTTCTGCACGCTGAAACCAAGCAAACGCTTCCCCGCTGATGAAGGATGAAAGTAAGAGTGAAGGCGGGGAGGGGGGGGGAGTGCGGGAGGAGCGAGTCGACTTTTGGGGTCACTAAGTCTAGACAAGAAGGACATAAAAATATAACAGGCAATTTCATGTTCAACCGAAAACCTTTTCTGTTAACAGTTAACGGTGAGAAAAATAGATATGTTCAATCAGGTCCCTGTCACTGCACGGGGAGAGAAAAGATACAAAGGATATTATGTACAAAAAAAAAAAAAAGTCTTACTATGCGCGATCGTGTGACACACGGTTGGTAAAAAAATGTCCATGTAAGGAAGATCGGGTAATTGTGAATTTTAAATTGCAAGGGCATTGATGAATATATTTGTAAATTGAGAAGAATTTTGAAGGGAATTAACTCTAAAACTAGAACAGTGATGTGTAATAGCAGCCCAGTAGTAATAGTAATAGTAGCATCAGTTGCTGTAGCTAATCCCTTAATACCAATGTCAGTCCTTATGAAAGATTGTATGAGTAGAGCAATATAAGACGAAAAGATAATCACTTAGCCACTGCTAATTCACCAACAAAAATTTGCCGACAACATTTAGCCGAATACAATTTTCCGAATTTAAATTTCTCCACATACGACACTTCATCTCACGCAAAGATAAAAAGAAAAAACAAACAAAGAAAACCTTTATTTATAAAACCATAAAATAATTTGTCTATAATGATGAAGGTCATGCAGATCATAATAACAAAAATGTTATAATTTAGAGGAGGCTTTCTTTTAATAGAGCTTCTGGGGAAAGTTTCTCTTACTGCATTGATCACTGATTGCTCAAAAATCACAATGCATACAACGCTGATATACGTTGGAGATTAAAGACCTAAGCATTTAAAAAAATTCCATATATGTAGCACCCTCTGTTTTGGCTGAAGGACATAAAAAATAGGATATTATCCATCATGGTTTAGCTAAAAGGCCGAATTCTTGATGAAAAAATTGTTGTGCTATAACAAAAGTTCCATTCATATGCCAAATGGGAGATCTTCATAATCATCAATATTATTATTATTATTATTATTATTATTATTATTATTATTATTATTATTATTATTTTGAAATAAAAAAGAGAAAAACGCTATCAATTCTGACATCCGGATGTTGAAGAAAAACTAATATCGACTTAATTACAATAAAATATTGAGTTCTTCTGCAATTCAACTTCATACCCAATAATTTGCACCTTGAACTAGTTTTAGCTAGAGCATTATTGAGTCATTCAGCAACCCCAGAGCTACTGTAAATTCATACGATAGCCTTGATTCAGAGGGAGTAGCAACATCTTCATATGGAACGAGTTGTTTTCTATAATAAACCATATATAATTTGAATATATTATGAAAAGTAATGGGCAAAGAACACTACCATGAGGAACACCACATATCACATTCCTATAATCAATACGGTGCCCAGCAACATCAACTCTTTATAATCTATTACTAATTAAAAATTAAGTAATGAAGCAAAAAAGGACTTTGTCTGAAAAAGAGGCAAAGACAAAAGTTCTTAAGCATTGACAATCAGTTGGAGGAAGAGAATGTAACCGCACCTTATGGTGAAAATTTAAAACACCAAGAAAATAAGAGGCCTTTATATCAACTTCTTGTAACTTTGTTATAATGGTAAGAAGACAATCAAACGTAATTTTGAAGTGGTTTTCGCTGCCACTATCTTTTATTATCTGAATTTCATGACATCTATGACTATAGCATGCCATATGTGAAGAAGGTTATCCTGCCTAGTTTACACCGCCATTAACCTTGCCTAAGGAGGAAATCACGTTTCAAAATTATTGGTTTCATAAATGAAGTAATAAGGGGCTCAGATGAGTGCTTCATTTAAGAAAC
>NC_090734.1:38578689-38581189 GCF_036898095.1 Palaemon carinicauda
TAGATTGTGAATGTAGAAATCTATAATGATGGGGAATGCCTTTTGAACTTAGGATTTACAAATGACATAATTGTGTTTAGTGAATTATGGCTGGAATTACAAACCATACAGTGGCGTAGCTAGAAGTCTGTTAGTGGGTGGGCACCTAGGGGCCACTTCTAAATGCGGGGAGGACACAAAGCTATTGGAGCGACCCTATACATGCCAATTTCAGAAGCATTCTAAAGCCATATAAGAAGGGTCTTAGGTCATATTTTGAGATCAGCGGTGGATATTTAGGCACTATACATGTATCTGTGATTATGTTATATTGCATCAAGTAAAAAAGAAATACATGGTACATTATAATTATACGTAATTACTAATTAGGAAGAGTTACAGATATAAAAATTAAAAACAGATAATAAGCAAGCAAAGTGCGTTAATTCCTGTAATTCCTATGCTTATAGAAATTGTGAAGTATAAAGATGGAAATGCACGAAAGAAATAACTTTTCTTAAGTTTATTATTTAATATGTATTCTTGATAAAAATGTTAATGAATGAATTTAATTTCATGGAAATATATATATATATATATATATATATATATATATATATATATATATATATATATATATATATATATATATATATATATATATATATATATATATGTATATATATAGAATATATATATATATATATATAAATATTTATTTATTTATTTATATATATATATATATATATATATATATATATATATATATATATATATATATATATATATATATATATATATATATATATATATGTATGTATATATGTATATATATATATATAAATATATATATATATATATATATATATATATATATTATATATATATATATATATATATATATATATATATATATATATATATATATATATATAGAAAGTAACAAAATGAAAAAAAACTCTTTTCTATACAATATATGTGATGAAGGAACAGACTTCTAGGCCATGAATTTTTTTTTTACAAATTTTTCTTCTTCCTGTGATTTTCTTGAGACCTATCTAAACATTCCTCTAAATCTAGTCTTTTAACTTTCATGCTTTCAGTTGACAACACAGAAATATTGTTTTTTTCTGCCATTGATCATTGCATTTACGAGAGTAGTCTTAACTAATTTCAA
Organism: Palaemon carinicauda; assembly: GCF_036898095.1. Taxonomy (NCBI): domain Eukaryota; kingdom Metazoa; phylum Arthropoda; class Malacostraca; order Decapoda; family Palaemonidae; genus Palaemon; species Palaemon carinicauda. Next base: position 38,579,846 of record NC_090734.1, read on the forward strand.
AGTATAGAAGCTTCTCTCAGCTGAAGCCGATGATTTAGGTCTTCCAGTGTCCCTCACGTCCCCATACCGTCTTTCCAATATGCGTTTTGCAGAGAACAGCTCATCTTTGAGATCTTTAGTATTAGGATAATAGCCATGAATAAATCAACACAATTTCTCAAAAGATAAGAATTCCATAATTTGTGAATTAAGAGACTGGAATTCTTTCATAAGCGAGTATATTTAATTACTCCAAGCTTTTCACTTCTTACAACATACGAGGTACAATAGGATAGAAAAGCGAATTCGTCATGAATCCTTAACAATGAGGTCAAAGTGTGGGTTTCCTGACTTTTTTCAAATAGAAGCACCAACAATAAACTTCTCTAATTTTGTAGAAATTATGTTTCCTTGATAGTCTACATTCTGAAGTATCAAACCCAACTGCTGTTGTACTCAGTGGAGAAGCTTCAGACTGGGCAGCTGTCACAAGTGGAGTACCTCAAGGATCCGTCCTTATCCTATTGCTATTTCTGATCTACATTAACAACATAGATTTAGGATTAACTATGGAATAGCCAAATTTGTCGACGATACTAAATTAGGCATAAATGCCGTGAAACCCTTAAGAGGATCTAATGAATCTAGGAGAGTGGCCCATAAAATGGCAAATGCCTTTCAACCCACAATCAGATAACTCACTGATGAATAATAAAATAGAAAGTGTGGACCAGGAGGAAGATCGCGGTATTATTATCATTTAGGATTTGAAGTTCACCAAACAGAGCATAAAAGCTGAAAAGAAAGCACAAAAACTAATGGGCTAAATAAACAGTCAATTCCAATAGAGAAACAAAAACACTGCACTACAGCTGGTACATCACAAGTAAGATCCCATCTAGTATACGTAGTTCAATTCTGGGCTCCAAGTATTCGGAAGGATATAGATAAATTGGATGCAGTACAACCTAGGGCCACCAAACTGGTTCCAATAATATGACAATTTGGATATAGACGGAGGATGGAACGTTTGAATTTATTTGATCTACAAACACGACTGAGGGGACAGTTAATAGAGGCATTTAAAATTCTTAAAGGAATAACAAATGTAGATTACAACAATCTATTCACGCTTAGCATAAATCATTCAAAAAGTAACGGATACAAACTGAATTTAAAAAGATACAACACCACCCAATGTGGCAATGTCTTTACATACAAAATTTCAAATATGTTAATAGACTTCCAGCGGATCTAGTAAACAGTAACAGGGTAAACGAGTTCATGAATAAGTTACACTAGATCATCAGAACTCTCTAAATGCTTAAACTAAATTGGTCTACCAAAGAGCGAGGATGGACTAGA
>NC_090734.1:38598689-38601189 GCF_036898095.1 Palaemon carinicauda
TTGCTTATAGTTACCAGAGACTTGGCACGGATGGCAAGAGGTTGCGGAAGCCTTAACACCCTTCTGCAAGCCCGGCCGGAAGAAATGGGGCTGCAGCAGTTGGGTTGTGCGCTTCACCCCAGAGTGCCCTCCCAGTCCCTCATGGGCCATTCGTAGCACCGACAAGTGGGAATTATGGGGGACAACTACATGCTGGCGCAGGGCCTCAGCAGGATCATGAGAACCTCAGGTGATCTTAAGGGGCACCTCATCCTTTAGCAGGAACTCAGCCTTAGAGGGGTTATTCATTTCCACCTCGTTCGAGTTGGCGGGTGCCCTGTTGTTTACCAATGTCTCATCCAGCAGTGGGAACCTGATGAGCTTTGTCTAGCTCCTTGGGGTCTCGGCGCTGATGGGTGGTTTGCCTCTTGCCTGCTCTGAGACCTCTGGCCTGGTGATTGATCTAGCCCTATTTCCAGTGGTGTTCAGTGGCACAGTTTCACCCGGATTGAATTTGCGGGTACTCGGCTCAGACTCACGGTGGGAAAAGGGAGACCCCTGGCTCTCCTCTGAGGTCTCTGGCATGACGCTTGGAGTAGCCCTATCCCCTGTGGTGGAAAGTGACCCACCTTCACCAGAATTAACTTCTGACGTACGAAGCTCAGACTCACTGCTGGAGGAGGAAGACTTTTGGGCCTCCTCACTTGGCCAAGCTACCTCACCAAGGTCAGTGTCACCGAGCCAGTCGTCTTCCCATGCAGGTTGCGTCCTAACAGTTTTAGGCTCCGGCTTGGCAGCCTTCATGCACCTGAGGGGCACTCGCTGTACACCCTTCACGGGCTTTTGACCCAAGCATGAGTTGTAGCCCTCATGTGCAAGATCACTCCCTGCCCCCAGTCCGCACTTCTTGCTGAGCTGGGACGTGGTCACCTTCAGTTCCACTGTAGGGAGTTCCTTGGTGAACCCTTCAATGAAGTGGGTCCTCCTGCGATTGTCCTGCTGGACTTTGGCATCATTGGGTTGAGGTGGCAAGTGATTGAGTTGTACCAATCGGGCGTCCATATCCTGCATTCTTAATTCATGTGCTCTCTCTCTTTCATAGCGCATCCTTTCTTGCTCTGTTCTTCTCTGGGCTTTGTCTTCATTCATGAGCTCCCGCACATACCTTCGCAATGCTTCTCCCTCATAGCCTTGTCTTTCTGCCAAGTCCACAAATGCACTGATTTCAGCAGCAGTCATTTTACTAAGTTTTTGTGGAGACAGCAACAAGAAAAACTCAACAACACAAGGTACGATGTTGACCGTGCCAGAAATTAAACGGAGGGGAAAGACGCTCTAGCCTTATGCAAGAGTCTCATGGAAGGAAGGATGAAGATGGAGCTGGGCAAAATGCACAATGGCTGTGTAAAATGCCTCTTGAGAAAGAATTATCACCATATAGCAAGCCTTGCAAGTAATTGAACAGGAGCCTAACTCGAAAACCAGGGCCACAACAATGGGTGAGCTTAGGCTGTCCGGTTGTAATTCGTCCAAACAAGTAACAATATATATGACAACTGTACTACACAATGAAAAACGGAATCACAACTATACAGTAGGTGACCCTCTGGGGTAGTCAGGGAAAAAATGAGATCACAACTATGGGTGACACTATGCTGGACGAAATAAAATGGAATCACAACTATGGGTGAACTTTTATAACAGTCATAAAAGAAATGGAATCACCACAATGGGTGAATCTCTATGCTAGTACAAAAAAAAATGTAATCACAACAATGGGTGAACCTCTATGCTAGTCTTTTGAAAAATTGGAATCACACCAATGGGTGAATCTCTATGCTAGTCATATAAAAATGGAATCACAACAATGAATGACCCTCTATGCTAGTCATAAATAAATGGAATCACAACAATGAATGACCCTCTGTGCTAGTCTTAAGGACAAAAATGGAATCTCCACGATGTGTGACCCTCCTATGCTAGTCTTAAGGAAAAAAAATGGAATCTCCACGATATGTAACCCTCCTGTGCCAGTCATAAGGGATAAAAAATGGAATCTCCACGATGTGTGAACCTCCTATGCTAGTCTTAAGGAAAAAAAAAAATGGAATCTCCACGATGTGTGACCCTCCTATGCTAGACTTAAGGAAAAAATGGAATCTCCACGATGTGTGACCCTCCTATGCTAGTCTTAAGGAAAAAAAAATGGAATCTCCACGATGTGTGACCCTCCTATGCTAGTCTTAAGGAAAAAAATGGAATCTCCACGATGTGTGACCCTCCTATGCTAGTCTTAAGGAAAAAATGGAATCTCCACGATGTGTGACCCTCCTATGCTAGTTTTAAGGAAAAAAATGGATTCTCCACGATGTGTGACCCTCCTATGCTAGTCTTAAGGAAAAAAAATGGAATCTCCACGATGTGTGACCCTCCTATGCTAGTCTTAAAGAAAAAAATGGAATCTCCACGATGTGTGACCCTCCTATGCTAGTCTTAAAAGAAAAAAAAATGGAATCTCCAC
>NC_090734.1:38611189-38613689 GCF_036898095.1 Palaemon carinicauda
CGCTGAGTTTTATCTCAAATTAGCACTCTTACTCATTCACACTTCTTCAACACGACTCCTCTGACCTAGCTCTCCACATCAATTCACTCATGGATTCCTAAGTCCCCCTCCTCACGTCGTGCCTGGAAGACGTCATAAACTTTACCAACCGCCTACGGTTCCCGCCAAACACAGGATTTATAACCATATTAAGACAATGAAGCCCAGTGTTTGTCAGATTTAGGCGTCTGACACCGGATTGTTGGATGCCGCCAAACAAACATTCACAAAAAATGGAAGAAACAAGACTTTGCCAAAAGGCCTCCTGTCCATTGTCATCACCCTTACACATCATCATTAATAAAGATGGGTCTTTGCATATGTATGAGAATTACAGGCTTTTGAACTTACTGACAGAACTGGATCACCATCCCTTTCAAACAACGCTGACATGACCTCCTACTTGCAAAAAGGGAAGGTTTTCTTCACACGTGACCTCTGGAAGGGTTATTATTAGGTCTTTAAGAAGCAGAAGACATCCTCAACACTGCCATCACCAAACCCTTCTGTACATAAATCTTCAAATACTCTTGTTTTGGCTTTTGTAATGATGGGCCCGCTTTTCACTGCATTCTAGGGGACCTCCCCTTCTGTGCATGTTATGTGGACATCATAATTACGTCCTCTCCCTCCAAAGAGAATCACTTTTGTCACCTACGCATCGTGCTCAACTGCATACAACAGAACGGAATTGTAGCCTGTTACAACAAGTGTACAAGGCTGTCAATGAATTGTCATTCCTAGGGTACCTCATGATTTCTTAAGTAGTAAACCTCTCCTCAAAAAGGCCGCAGTTCTTTAGAACTTACCCCTGCCCTTAACTCTCAAAGCACTGCAAGAGTTCTTGGGTATGATTAACTATTATCACTGCTTCCTGCCAGCCATTACCGCTACACTTGAACCCTCCCCCCACTATTGGCAAGCCAAAAGTACTGAAGTGTAGTCTCCTTCAAGAACCGAACTTCTGCAATGTAAAGAATTTCCTATCATCCTATACAGCTCTCACTTTTCCAGTGCCACATGCACCTCCCCATTTCTTTCACTGATGCTAGCATTTCTGTTGGTGCATTACTTTAGCAGGTGATCAATAGCTCGCCTCACCTATTGGCCTTCAGTAAAAATACTGTCCAAGTGGAATCTGGCTACTCTACCTTTGACTGCGAATTGCTAGCAGTGCACTTGGCTATCCTTCACTTTCGCCATTTATAGGAAGGTACAACCTTCGTCATTCTCACATACGACATGTCTCTAGTGCATGGCTTCCCTTGACAATCGGATGCCTTTTCCGGTCGTCTACGCCATTATCTTTTTGATGTGGCTGAATACAACTGCACCCTTTAATATGTCACTGGGAAAGTAGCCTGGACCCTGGATACCTGCTCCCATGTACCGACATGTGTTTTCTTTCTTTCATGGCCTTTAACATCCTGAAGACGAAGTTCATATGGCAAGGTGTTACTATAGCTGCTAAGGATTGAGTCTGCTCTTGACCTTAATGCCAAACTTCAGAAGTACATGAACATATGGACTAAGGACTGTGCACATTTCCTCTACCTCAGTGGCATTTTGTCCATATCTTTGTCTGCGTAGTAGGTCCCCTGTTTACCATGATCGACTGCTTCACTCGTTGGCCTGAAGCCATTCCCATGGAAATCCCATAGTCTATCTCATGTACATCTGCCTTTTTTTTCAACATAGATAGCGAGATTTGGTATATTACTTCTGGCAGGGGTACCAATTTCACCTATCAATAGTGGACATAATTAGTGAGCATCCTGGAAATCATCCTATATCAGAAAATTGCCTAAAGCACAGCTTGCATAGGAATGGTTGAACATTTTCATCGCACCCTCAAAGCAGCTTTGATATCCAGCTGCAAGCACTCTAACTGGTTTACCTACATTTCCTGGGTCCTCCATGTACAAAGAACCACTGCTAAAGGCCTCATGGATGTCTCAGCAGCTGAGAAGGTATATGGTGACAAATTTGTCATCCTTGCCGGATTACCAAATTTTTTCTGTCTGCAACTTCCTCCGACAATCTCCTGCGCCCATGTCACATTGTCGGAAAATTTACTCCATGCCACCAGAATTACAAGCCCCCAACTAACCAATACATACCGACAAATTTTCTCTCGGTAACACAGGTTTTTCTGCGAGGAACGACACTAGTTAGCCACCGCTAACGCCCCATTAAATGGTCCCTTTCCTTGTGATCCATCGAACACCAAAGGCTTTCTGCATGAACATTCATGGCAAAGAACACTGGGTATCCTTTTGATTGCCTAGAAACTGCATACCTACTGCCAGATGACCTGACTACAGTTACCTCTCTAAAACAGAAATCCCATTTGCATGTCATCCTTATGTGGGACCCATGTACCACACATGTTTTATACACGCTTAAACTCTGTAGTGATTTTGAATTTTTATCTTATCACTCACTCTTTTTTCTTTTTTTT
>NC_090734.1:38618689-38623689 GCF_036898095.1 Palaemon carinicauda
TGTAATGATACCTCAGAGGCATATTTAGTGTTATAACGTATAGATAAAAAATAATCAATCTCCCTGTAGAAGCAAATGTTTTGAAAGACTGTAAGCAGTAACCTCTTGGCTCCAAGAGAATAACTCAGCATTAAAAAAAAAAAAAAATCACTGCCTTTCATATTCCATAGCTGTGTGAAGAGGGACTTTATGTTACAAAACTAAAACTTTTTAAATTGTCAGACACTTAAGCAGAGATGTATAATAAAAAAGTAATATTTTATGTATAAATCACACTCTTATTTGGGATAAATCATGCTAGGATGCGATGCTTAATGAAACATGAATCCTAAAACATTCCACACAAGCATCTTAGGCAGCCCCTTGAAAATCTCACCGGTGGTGTTAGGAGTCTCAGAGGGTGAAAAATGTGCGATGAAGCGTAAATTATGAAAGGATGATTCTTCTCACCACTCACACACCTACACAAACACACACACACACACATACGCACACACACACACACACACACACACACACACACACACACACACACACATATATATATATATATAATATATATATATATATATATATATATATATATATATATATATATATATATATATATATATATAGATATAGATATATATATATATATATATATATATATATATATATATATATATATATATATATATATATATATATATATATATATATATATATATATCTATATCTATATATATATATATATATATATATATATATATATATATATATATATATATATATATATATATATATATATATATATATATATATATATATATATATATATGTGTGTGTGTGTGTGTGTGTGTGTGCGTGTGTGTGTGCGCACGCGTGCGCTTGCGAGTGTGTGTGTGTGTATTCATGATTCTGGGAGAGAGAGAGAGAGAGAGAGAGAGAGAGAGAGAGAGAGAGGAGAGAGAGAGAGAGAGAGAGAGAGAGAGAGATTATACATATCTGTGAGTATGAGTATACAAAGCCATACATGTGAATAGTATCTTTTCAACAAAAATATAATTGAAAAATACATGTCAAAGACTCAACTTGGGTGCCCATTGCTGGATGAACGTAAAAAAACAAAAAAACAAACAAAAAAAAAAAACACCTCTAGAGTTGCGTGAACGCCTCACAATAATATAAAGCTTCTCGAAATCTTTTCCTAAAATCAAAATGTATGCTCAGACATGAACTCCAGATGTGCTCTAGTAAAATAACTCACAGCGCAAAAGCCTATTATATAATATATCTATAATTAAGCTTTAATAGTCCTACATAACCAATGCATCTTGAAGACACGAGAGAAGAAAAAAAAACAATTTTAAACATCCTTAAGGAACCTGATATACAATTGACTATTACAAAGTATTGAGCATCTTATTATCAAATCTCTCTCTCTCTCTCTCTCTCTCTCTCTCTCTCTCTCTCTCTCTCTAGTAACTGATGAATTCTGACCGACAGAGCTGTCAAGCTTATGGCTTATAAGTTTGAACTTGCTGAGACAAGTTCCATGTTAGGCAGATGCATCGAAGGCCATTTATGAATTGTTAATATAGCTGTATTGATAAATACAATATTATTTATTATTTAGCATACTCTTGTATCTATCTATTTAGTAACAATATTATAAAAAAATTAGTTCGTAGGAATTTACCTAAACTAGTTCCTTAAGAGTTAACTTTTAGGAAAAAAAATATGAATGTTGTATGAATTTATTTAGCTGTAATATAATAAAGAAAGACAATCTCTGACGTTGGCATTTCCATGAACTTATTTACTAACAATATCTTTTGAAGTTATTAGGTTGCCCGGGGCACCAGTCACTGGTTAAAATATAACCGTTAAGTGGTTATTGGATCCTGTGACTGGTCAGACAGTACTACACTGGATCCCTCCATCTGGTTACGGATTTTTTTTTTTTTTTTTTTTTTTTTTTTACACATATAGCAAATAGTTTGGCCACTCCTTTCATATTCCTCTGCTCCCATACACCGGGCAACACTGAGGTTACTAAACTTTTCTTCTTTGCTCAATTGGTCAACTACAGCAATGTAATTGTTCAGTAACTACTTTCCTCTTGGTATGGGTAGAGGAGACACTTTAATCATGGTAAGCAGCACTTCTAAGAAAAAAGAACAATTTAAAATCAAACCATTTCTATTCTTGGTTGGTGTCAAAGCCTTTGTATCCTGGTCTACCACTGTCTAGGGTTAGAGGTCTATCGCTCGATAGTACACTCGTGCACGATTTTGTATCTTGTTTTTCTTCCTCATATTTTTATGAATTTTTTTCTATATAATTTATATATGGAAGATCTAATTTGATATTGTTACTGATCTTAGAATATTTTATGTGATTGTTTTTACTTCTCTTTTCTTGTTTCCTTTCTTCACGAGCCTAATATTCCCTGTTGGATCCTTTGTGTTTATAGCATCATGCTTTTCCAACTAGGGTTTGGATTAAACAAGTAATAATAATAATAATAATATTGATAAAACATAATAATAATAATAATAATAATAATAATAATAATAATAATAATAATAATAATAATATGTGCTTATGTGTATGTTTGCAAGCACACACACGAAAACACACAAACACACACACACCCACACCCACACCAAAACACCTCTCTCTCTCTCTCTCTCCTCTCTCTCTCTCTCTCTCTCCTCTCTCTCCTCTCTCTCTCTCTCTCTCTCTCTCTCTCTCTATATATATATATATATATATATATATATATATATATATATATATATATATATATATATATATATATATATATATATATACACATATATATATATATATATATATATATATATATATATATATATATAATATATATATATATATATATATATATATTTCTACCTCATACTTGGGATCGAACGCTAGCCCTTTCTAATGGAAGGCCAGGTTGCTTCCAACCAATCGATCCTCTTCTCATGATAATCTTGTTTTCAGGTGTTTTTTTTTTTTTTTAAATATAGGATGAAATATAGTTATTGAGCTTTTAATAACATCTAAACAAAATTTCAACGTATAAACACGTCAAAATAACCATTTTTATTGAATTATTTGATTATACATTTTCATGTTAAATATCAAGATATCCTGTTGTGGTCTCTTCATCTTTATGTGAAATTATATATCAATGCAATTGACAATTATTCAGGTAAAACCTAAAATAAATCCAAAATATTTGCTTTCCCTCTTTTTTTCCGGGGAAGGGGGGGGGGGGCGCTTTCATAAATTAGGGCTCCTTCACAAAGTATCTAGTTTTGAGCAAAGGTTTACTTGATCAATTCACATTTATATATTTCAGAGTTTTAAGCTTTAAGGCTCATTTTGGTTTTAATTTATTCCTCATGAGTAAGCACTTAGCACTCCAAGGATAAATGTTTACGTAGTTTGTGCACACAACTGGTTAGATATATGAGGAAAGTTGGATTACAGAAAATACTAAATGTACACTTTATGAAAATCACAGGATGGATCCTTTTCTAACTAGGTGAATAAAATCATATTAATTTATCAGGTTTCGAAATTATGATAAACAAATAATCATTATTATTATCATTATAATTATTATTATCATTATTATTATTATTATTATTATTATTATTATTATTATTATTATTATTATTAATAGTAGTAGTAGTAGTAGTAGTAGTAGTAGTAGTAGGTAGTAGTAGTAGTAGTAGTGTTGCTGGTAGCTTTTAGGTTATATTCCGATATGTAGATTTATTATAATTGCAATTATGAAATGCAAAATTCTCAATGATTGCATTACTGGCTAAGCTATTTTCGTGAGGTATAACCTATAAGCGAAATATTTTTTTTTTCTTTTTTTTTATTCCTGTTTTAATATGCTATTAACTTGAGAATTAGAGAGTATATAAATCCAATTGCCATACATTCTTCAGTCCAGATTTCTCTAGCTTGATAGCATTGTGAAATGATATGAGTTTTGTTGGAAGAAAAACTCAATTAAACGCTCCAATATTGATAGGTGTTGTTTATGCAAACAATATATCAATGCTGCAATTACTGAAAGGAGGAGGAGGATCAGTAGGCAGAATTTTTCAAAACTCAATTATTCAAATTATAGACCATTAGGTCATTAACAAAGTGTTGAATAATTGATTAATATATCTTTTGGCACGGGTTTGAATTAACTGATGGATTTTAATTGTTTAAGCAATTAGCCCCATTATCGTTTCTGGCATGATAGCAACCTTTGCATTCGGTGATGTTTTCAAGACTTTATATTCTAATAGCAGCAATCTGAATATTGGGAAAAAAGAAATATTATTTTTAGGACTGTACATAACATATGATTATCAGCTTTAAATATCCTACGTGTTTGTCAATAACCGAAAAAGATGACTTTATGAGATCTATTGAAAAAAAAGATAATATTTTAGATATTCATACATTATCATATATGAAATATATTTCATTCTAAAATATAAATTGATGGATAGAACGTATATATATATATATATATATATATATATATATATATATATATATATATATATATATATATATATATATATATATATATATATATATATTTAAACTAAACCCTGAAGGTTAATTTCCATCGACTAAAAAAGGGAGAGTTCAATAAGATTCTCAATGAAGAAAGAAGCTTTGAAAATTTTATTCTGACTTATAGCCTCTTCACAATAAGATCAAGACATCATAATGAATTAGGATAAGGTAGGATTCAACAACTAAGTAAGGTAAGGCATATACTCGTATTTACCAAGTCCCTGATGTGTCGATTAACAGAGAAAAGAGAGTTTCTATTATTTATTATTATTATTATTATCATTATTATTATTATTATTATTATTATTATTATTATTATTATTATTATTATTATTATTATTATTATTATTATTATTATTATTATGATAGAGTCTTCTTTTGCCTCCGACAAAACAAGTCTCATTAATTTA